>NC_056739.1:1455259703-1455267203 GCF_019279795.1 Protopterus annectens
ACACAGACAGCAACACGTGTACTCATACTCATGTATAACGTCTTCTATGGATTGTGTTGCAGTGTTGTATGGGCCTTGGTGTTGACATTACACAGCTTTGCAGTTTTTTTGTGGGGGTTGAGTATCCATACTGATGTAACTCTTGTTAAAATGCCTATAACAGAAGCACAGTTTAATATGTTAAAAGATGCACTGATGACAATTAATGCACAGCATAAAATCTACATATTTTCCTTTTCACTGATTACAAAAAATATACTACTATAACAATCCTTTGTGTATGCCTTAAGCACTGCCCTCCAACTGCCACATTCACATTAGCATATTATTACACTGAGCTTGTAAATCTCAACAACATAATTATGTATGACCATAATCTCTAATTGCACAAATTGCACATTTTATCCAGTTAATTATGTATGAGAAAATATGCAAGAGTCATAAAAAAGCTAGCTGCACAACTTTTTGACAAACAGAATGAAATTAGCAGCAGTTGGTAGTTCCGTTGCAGATGGTAGCTCCACAAGCAGATAAGTCAGATAATACCTTGTCTGCCCTAGAGTAAACAGCAATAATGATAGTTATTCAAATAATAAAAATAATAACATAATAAATGCTGGCACAACAAATTTGATAAACATAAAGTTCTTTCTTACCATGTGCTATATTAATAGACACAACATACATTTTTCCTAACGTGCTATTAACAAATCATGCAGTGAGTGGGCATCCTCCTGACATGTTGCTGAAGCCTAAAATGCCTCTTTTGTGGCCATCTGAAAGTCTTGTTTGACAAAATAGTTGCTGCTGTGCAGTACTTGGTTTTCCATTTTGTTTCCTGGCTGCACCACCTTCCATCTGAGGAATGCAATCTTCTCCATGTCTTAATTTTTGTATGGTGCTCAAATTTCCTCACATTTCCAAAAGATGTACAACCCACTGTAGCTCTATTGGTAATCCTCCAAATATCAATGCAGAGTTCCAGAACAGGTAGATGAACCCTGCATAATAGTAGGCTCAGCTGAAGTTAAGGATGCAAATCAGTCAGAAAAGGCTAATAAAACGTAATGCAAATGTTCTAATAAGTGAAGGAAGGCATATTGAGAATACATGGTTAGAAACTTGATGTCAAACAAGTATGCTATGGAAGCTATGTAAATTAACTTACAGCTCCCATGCTAACTAGTTATATACTAGGCACTGGAAGGCAGTATTAAAAAATGTCAGAAGCAATATATCCACCATACAGAGCAAACAGTCCTTTTCTGAATACATGTCAGAACACAGAAGGGACATAAACATGGCAAAATATACGATGATGAATACTGCAGAAAATGAATATACAGCACTCTCAAATATCGTTATTGCAGCAATTAAACAAATATATAACATTGCATATCATCCTGCTTCACCAGAACATAATCTAGTAAAGGAAAAAAATCAAAAAAAGTTAGGAGTATTGAACTGAAATGGAATACGGAAATATCCGCATCTCAAATCTATGATTTTGCACCAAACGTATTTGAGGCATAGATCTAACTGCATTCCATTCAACTAGAAAAAATGAGCATCCATCTCCATGGTACAGAGGAATAAAGCCCTCACTGCACCTAGTATGACCCGTGTGTGACTAATAGCGCAAGATCTGGATGGGTAAAACAGGAAATGATGGGAGTGAGCAGCTGACATGGGTTTGCACATCCTTGGCTCCCTGTATTGGCAATTCCCATAACATGAGGAACCAAGTGTGCCTCATGCTGCAAGCAGTGTACTACTCAGCTGGGAAGCTGCATATCTGCAGATGAATGCATGCACCTCCAACAGCAGCTAAAGCAGAGCTTACAGACTGCAGAGAGGGTGGGGATAGGACAGATCCACACACCTCCAACACCAGCTAAAGCAGAGCATACAGGTTGCATAGGGGTTGGAGATAGGACAGCTCACATGACTTACAGAATGACCTGCTCCATATCATTCAATTGTTGCTTCCACTGGGGAGCAAACTGGTTATAGGGCTCTCGTCTCAATGGATAATGAGTGAGTCAATTAGGTGCAGGAAGATGAACCACTATTATACTGCAAACAATTTACTGTCTGCACTTCTATTTCAACTAAGAGCACAAGTTCACTCTCCTCAATTACTGAGGAGGACCAAGTATTCTATTTTATGTTTTTAACAGAAGTACAGCTAACAGGAATATTCTGTTCTCAACAGAAATTATATGGATGGGAGGAGGCTATTCTAAAATTACGCCAGACTCTCTAATGTGAGAGACAAATATTGCACTAAAACAGTGAATGGTCTTAGACTCAGTTCCTTTATAAATTATTGGTCAGATTTGTAAACATCCTCAATACTGCGTACAAGTTGCAGAGTTAAATGTGTCTCATCTGTACCAGTGATGTAGCAAATGCATTATAATACAAACGCACACCACATCTGCTGGAGTATGTTCTTTGCTTCATACCCCTGCATCGCCTTAATAATGCATGCTAACCCTAACCCTGCCCCAAAACTAACCTCACATCTTACCTTAAAAATACTTTCTGTAACACTGTCACTACACAAAGCATATATGGACATACACCACAAGCATACACACAAGGACTGTTAAACATGTATCCTCTAATCTAACCCTTGCTCTAACTGTAGCCAATACTACTCGCACCAACAGTCACCTCCCGCCCACATGCATCACGCAAGCTATCGCCCATCTTAAACTTTAACCCTCACCTACAAACACTCAGATAAACACAAACACACATGCATACACATAATGCTCACATCTGACAGTGTACCAAACACCCATGCACTTACCTTCCACAAGTAGACGTTATCTTTTTTCAGTATCACATGCACATGCTCTAATACCTACGCAACTACAAATCTTTCTGATCAAATGGTCACACGTGATACTCTGTCAACTAAATTGCAACTTGACAGAATACTGTGAATCCTTATATATATATATATATATATATATATATATATATATATATATATGGCTCCCAATCACATTATCAGAAGTTCAAATCTCCGAAGATGATATGGCGAAGACCATATCACCGAAGATTCGAATTGGCAACAATTATGTATTGGGATCGCAGTACAGTGCGGAACCCAGGATTTGCCATTTTCCTCACTGTACTGTGATCGAGAAGTTGGTATATTTAAGTTGTAGGGGGTGTGGGTGCAGGGAAGCTTGCCCCCCTGCAAAAATGTACAGGAAAGTTGTTCTGTGTTTTTATCACTTTTTTGGCAATTCAAAATCTTCGGCTATATGGTCTCGGCCATATCGTTTTTGGAGATATGAACTGTCGGCAAAGTGATAGTGATTCATATATGTATATGTATGCATACACACACACACACACACACACACACGCACACACGCACACACACACACACACAGTGCACACACACACACACACACACACACACACACACACACACACACACACACACACACACACACACACACACACACACACACACACACACACAAACACACACACACACACACACACACACACATATATATATATATATATATATATATATATATATATATTTTTTTTTTTTTTTTACTATCAAATGTTTGTATTTAAAAGATCGGACGTTCATTTGTGAAACCCATGTCATCAACTCATGAATATTCAATGGTTCATGTCATCGACAGTTAATTTATGCAAATTAACTGTTGAAAAAAATGTCAAAAACAGGGCAATGGGCTGTGCAAGTGCTCCAGAAAGTCCTATATGTTCACCGCCACCAAATGGACAAATATCCAAAGTTTTCTGTTTTTTTTTTTCATATTGGGATCACAGGACAGTACAGATTGGGAAATGTACCCTTTACTGCACTGTAGTGTGATCTCTGAGTTGTAATACATAAATAGGAGGGGATGTGGGGGGTGCAGCCCCCCATAGGGGGTGCAGGGGGGCGTGCCCCCTGCAAAAACAATACTATCAGCGCTGTGCAGTGTGGATATGGTCCATATGTAGTGCTGTACAGAGGATATTACAATTAAGAATATATATCAAATTATAAAACTAACATTATTGCAAGTTTGAATGCATGCTGTCACTTCTGCGATATTCTTAAAGGTGAATGCAGCTATTTTTTTGAGTATTTAAACTATTTTTTTTCAGTATTTATGACCATCGCATAAATGCATTTCAATGTTCTAACTGTTGAATATATGACTTACAGTCTTTTGATAGTAAACCTAGATATATATATATATATATATATATATATATATATATATATATATATACATGCATATATAGGTTTACTATTGAAATCTCGGTAGGCATTCATGCTAACTGGGAATGGTCAAAAGGCTAATTTTCAGTTCATGGAAGGTCAACCCAAAAATGGTCAGCTCCACAACAGTGAATACTAGTGTGCATTTGATGTTGTGAGGTTGACTCTCTATCTGGAGATTGTGGTACAGTGGGTATTTGGAATTGTACCCATTTCCTCACTGTAGTGTGATCTCGGAGTTTGTATAAATAGTTAGCAGGGGGTGTGAGGGGGCAGCCCCACATGGAGAGGTGCAGGGGGGCTTGCCTCCTGCAAAACTTACTTGGAAGTGGCTGGAAAGCAAGGTACACTGGGTAATGTGGGCTTTGTCAAATGGGATGGGTCGACATAACCAGTTTCATTATTGTTGACTGTCCAATGCTTTTATTTTCAGTATTTTTTCCACTGACATGATCACTTTACAGCATCCATTTCAGGATCTCAATAGTAAACCGATATATATATATATATATATATATATATATATATATATATATATATATATATATATATATCGGTTTACTATTGAGATCCTGAAATTCTGAAGTTCTAAAAATTCGAAATTTTGGTAATTCATCATTGAGAAGTGAATATATATATATATATATATATATATATATATATATATATATATATATATATATATATGTGTGTGTGTGTGTGTGTGTGTGTATGTATACATAACCCAGCCACTGGGGATGCACAAGCCAGTGCATTTCTTTGTGCCAGTCTCAAGCCCAGATAAATGGGGAGGTTTGCGTCAGGAAGGGCATCAGGGCATCCGGCGTAAAACTTCGCCAAAAAATTCATGCGGACACCAGTAAATATTTCCATACCGGATCGGTCAAGGCCTGGGTTAACAATGACCACCACCAGTACTGTTAGCCAACAGGGTGCTGGTGGAAATTGGGCTACTGTTGGCCAAAGGAGGAGAAGAGGCGGAAGACATGGCCGAAGGCAGGAAGAGAGGAGAAAGGCTAGGACTGTGGTAGTGAGGGTCGGAACTTTGAATGTTGGCAGTATGACTGGTATAGGGAGAGAGCTAGCTGATATGATGGACAGAAGGAAGGTTGGTATATTGTGTGTGCAAGAGACCAGATGGAAGGGGAGTAAGGCTAGATGTATTGGAGGTGGGTTCAAATTGTTTTATCATGATGTGGATGGGAGGAGAAATGGCGTAGGAGTTATCCTGAAGGAACAGTATGCTAACAGTGTTTTGGAGGTGAAAACAGTGTCTGATAGAGTGATGTTTATGAAGCTGGAAATTGATGGTGTAATGATGAATGTTGTTAGTGCATATGCTCCACAAGTTGGGTGTGCGATGGATGAGAAAGAAAAATTTTGGAGTGAGTTGGATGAAGTGGAGATGACTGTACTCAAGGGTGAGAGAGTGGTGATTGGAGCAGATTTCAATGGGCATGTTGGTGAAGGGAACAGAAGGGATGAGGAAGTGATGGGTAGGTATGGTGTTAAACAAAGGAATGCAGAAGCTCAGATGGTAGTGGATTTCACGAAAAGGATGGACATGGCTGTGGTGAATACATATTTTAACAAGAGGGAGGAGCAAAGGGTGACATACAAGAGTGGAGGAAGATGCACACAGGTGGATTATATCTTATGTAGGAGGGTCAGTTTGAAGGAGATTGGAGACTGTAAAGTGGTGACCAGGGAAGGTGTAGTTAGGCAGCATAGGATTGTGGTTTGTAGGATGATGTCGGTGATCAAGAAGAGGAGGAGGAGTGTGAGAGCAGCACCAAGGATCAAATGGTGGAAATTAAAAAAGGGTAATTGTGAGGTGGAGTTCAGGGATGAGTTAAGACAGACACTGGGTGGCAGTGAAGAGTTACCAAATAGCTGGGTAACTACAGCAGAGCTAGTAAGGGAGACGGCTAGAAAGGTGCTTGGTATGACATCTGGACAGAGGAAGGAGGACAAGGAGACATGGTGGTGGAATGAGGAAGTACAGAAGAGCATACAGAGAAAGAGGTTGGCAAAGAAGAAGTGGGATTGTCAGAGAGATGAAGAAAGTAGACAGGAGTATAAGGAGATGAGGTGCATGGCAAAGAGAGAGGTGGTGAAGGCTAAGAATAAGGCATATGAAGAGTTGCATGAAAGGTTGAACACTAAGGAGGGAGAAAAGGAACTGTACCGATTGGCTAGACAGAGGGACCGAGCTAGAACAGATGTGCAATGTGCAGCAGGTAAAGGTGATAAAGGATAATGAGGGAAACATACTCACAAGCGAGGAGAGTGTGTTGTGGAGATGGAATGAGTACTTTGAGGGGTTGATGAATGAAGAGAATGAGAGGGAGAGAAGGTTGGATGATGTGGGGATAGTGAATCATGAAGTACAATGGATTAGCAAGGAGGAAGTAAGGATAGCTATGAAGAGTATGAAGAATGAAAAGGCTGTTGGTCCAGATGACATACCTGTGGAAGCATGGAGGTGTTTAGGCAAAATGGCAGTGGAATTCTTAATCAGATTGTTTAATGAAATCTTGGAAAGTGAGAGGATGCCTGAGGAATGGAGAAAAAGTGTTTTGGTACCGATTTTTAAGAATAAGGGTGATGTGCAGAGCTGTAGTAACTACAGAGGGATTAAATTGATCAGTCACAGCATGAAGTTATGGGAAAGAGTAGTGGAAGCTAGGTTAAGAAGGGACATGATGATTAGTTATCAGCAATATGGTTTCATGCCAGGAAAGAGCACTATAGATGCGATGTTTGCTCTGAGAGTGTTGATGGAGAAGTACAGAGAAGGTCAGAAGGAGTTGCATTGTGTTTTTGTAGACTTAGAGAAAACTTATGACAGGGTGCCTAGAGAAGAATTGTGGTATTGTATGAGGAAGTCGGGAGTGTCAGAGAAGTATGTAAGAGTGGTATAGGATATGTCCGAGGGTAGTGTGACAGTGGTGAGGTCTGCAGTGGGAGTGACGGATGTGTTTAAGGTGGAGGTGGGGTTACATCAAGGATCAGCTCTGAGCCCTTTCTTATTTGCAATGGTGATGGACAGGTTGACAGCCGAGATAAGAAAGGAGTCCCCGTGGACTATGATGTTTGCAAAGGACATTGTGATCTGTAGTGAGAGTAGGAAACAGGTGCAGAAGACCCTGGAGAGATGGAGATATGCTCTAGAGAGAAGAGGAATGAAGGTCAGCAGGGCTAAGACAGAATATATGTGTGTGAATGAG
>NC_056739.1:1455269703-1455304703 GCF_019279795.1 Protopterus annectens
AGGTCTAACTATAAAAAGGACACTAGCATTAAAGCAGGCCTTACTTCACTTCATCACTGACTGGAACAATGCAAAGCAAAATTTAGCAAAGAGCTGTGGGAGAGAAGTTGACTGTCTATGTGTTTCAGTTATTTTGTCAATGTTTTTAAAAATGTTTTCATGTTTCAGACAATGGTATTATGTTTTTAGACAATGTTCTTATCTTTTAGTAGTAGTTTTCAGTCTGTGTTCAAATGGATTTCAGTTTATTTGTTTTCAGGTAATACTGCCAAAATGTTCTCATGTTTCAAACAACGTTATTAGTTAGGATGTAACATGTACCAGTTTCAGTTATGTTTTTATCTGTGTTTAGTTAACACTGGCAAAATATATTCTTTGGGTTAGTTAGTTTCCATAATATACATAGCTATTTTTAAATGTTCAGTAGATGCTAATGTAAATATCAGTCAAGTTTCAGAATTTGACATTCATATCCAGTTGTGTGTTCAGCATACAACATTTCAGTTAAATCTTACTTCACATTATTCAGTCATTAGTTAAGGGTAATATGACAGACTTATTTGTTTATTATTCAGTCACCAGTTAAGGGTAAAGTAACAGAATTATTTGTTGTTACAGGCTTCTTATTTAAATAATAGTAGTAATAGTCAAGGCATTGTACATTTCAGTCAAATCTCAAAATAATTAAGGGTAAACTGATAGACTTATTTGCAATTACATTATTCAATCATTAGTTAAGAGTAAAGTAACAGAATTATTTCTACAGGATTATTATAGTTATTCAAAGCACTCAAGGCATAACAGGGCAGGCTTAATATGTTAATTCGGTTACAGATTACAATGCACGCTTACAGATTGCAGTGCACTTTACATTAGTCAGGATTTAAGGACACTAACAGACAATGCAAAGGTATAGATTTAAAATACAGAAAGTGTAGGTTTTAGTAAACTATTATAGCTCCTAAATAGTCATAAAAGTTAAAAAGGTAAGTAACATTATAAAATAAATGTAAGTAAAATGTATAGTCACAAGTTAATACAGAATATGGTAATTATGCTTCAAGACCATTTATAAAGTTATCTTTTTAGTGCAGATTTCAATTAGTCTTCAGAAAATAGCCATTATGCTTGATAGGCTATGCAATATGTGTCAGAAGAAGCTGTCTCAAGGAGGGGATTTCCTCTATATCCAATGCAGTAAAAGAAAATTAAGGTAAAAGGTATAACAAAGGTGAGCCAAGTGGGCTCAACAGTTGAGGCAAATCTGGCAAAGATCCAAGACATGCAGAAAATGCTAATAAAAGGGCACAATGCAAAGTTAGCAGTCCACTCCCTAGAGTAAGGTTGTATGTGTATAATACAGAACAAGGGGCACTGTTGCCCTACATGCCAAGAAAAAAAAAAATCAAGAGGAGTGTATAATATTTCTGCAGACTAACCCTATGTTAAGAAAACCTTGGTTGCAGAGAAGGGCCAGTTTCAGAAAAAAAGCATGGTACAGTATACAAATAAATTTTTCAAGACCTCTTCCTACAGGAAAAAGGGGGGGGGTTAATGTACAAGTTTAAAATAACACTCACATGAATACTCTAAAGACTATAAATCTAGGTAATATGAGATCAAATCATGAAGTTGAGACATTTCAATCAAAACAGGCCATAAATGCTCAAGTGACGCCTAGTGGTCAAATTTAAAATTGCAAGCTTATTCAAATCATAAAGTTAAAAGACTTCAATCCAAACAGGGCATAAATAATCAAGTGACACCTAGTGGTTAAAATTAAAATTGCAGGTTTACCATATATATATATATATATATATATATATATATATATATATATATATATATATATATATATTTTTTTTTTTTTTTTTTTTAGATTATAAGTCAAGTAGCATACAAGCTAAATACAGTAGTTAGCAATGTAAATGTAAGGTAACTACAGAGGTAAGTCCCAGTAGATTTTCATCAAGGGACCACAGGGGAAACTGTTGGAGCAGGGTTTTTCATTTTATAGACATTAGACAGGCTAAAAGAATAAAATAAGCTAGAAATGGTGTTTCATTTATGCATACATTTTAGAAAGCAGAAACAAAGAATCTTTCACTGCATGTTGACCTTGCTGGCTATGAAATGGTGTTTTATTTATGCATACATTTTAAAAAGCAGAAACAAAGAATCTTCCACTGAATGTTGACCTTGCTGAAATAACAGTTTGTCAATGGAAGATTGCAGAGAGTACTTGTTATGTTCTTTTCTCCAGGAAAGAATCAAGAGACATGTTAAGCTAAAAACAAGACATAGCCTAAGGATCAAGGATTAGGGGGTGGATATAGTCAATAGAGGAAAATTAATGAAAAAGAGAATATAATAGGCTGTGTTCAGGATAGCAGGGCAGTTAAGGTTCATTTGACCTGTTACTTCAGAGAAGATGTCTAACACTCAAGCATGAGTACAGAAAATAGGTCATCTAGCGACTATGTCAGTTTACGTTGTTCAGGACAATCAGAATGATGCATAGCAACTTGAATTGTTTAATGGAAACAGTATTTTGGATATTGTGAACATCTAATAAAACCTTATTAAATGAACTACAGTGTTTGTAGAATTCATGCTAAACAGTGCACAAGACTTGGTTCATAAGGGAGAGACTGACAAGTATTGAAGCATGAGCTTGGGTAATTAAGACTTTTGTTTCTCAGTCTCATGGCATACAGTGTTTCCAGCTAACTACGGTAAAGTACCTTCATATCAAATCTTACACCTTCCCCTCCAAACCATCCTGTTGATGTTGCAGAACATATTTAAATCCCTAGACTGAGTAGTTCTGATGACATTTGTCTTGCTGATATACAATAACTCCATCACTATTGGGTCAGAGGATACTTTGTATGCCAGACACAGGTCACCTCTTAGTCTGTAGGATACTGAGTATAAGGACAAGGCTTTGAGTCAGTCCATGTAGGACCTTTGTTTAGACCTTTTATCCTTTAGCTATGGTGTCTCTGTGGGTGTAAATTTATTGCATGAGTCTGAGTAGATACATGCCAAAGAGGGCATCATACTCAATGACTGGCCTCAAGAGGGCTGAAATTTATCATCATTATAATCAAGCCCTTTTCCATTTTTATGTGGAGTCAGGGTGTTGTGTCAGCTCTCGCCATCTCTCTATTTAATGACACTCTCCTGCCTTCTTCAAATCTCATGCCTGACTGTCACAGGTCTTCTCTCACACATTCCGTCCACCTCTTTCCTGTATGCCCTTGTTTCCTCTTGCCTTCTCCCTGTCTATCCCAAATCTTCTTCACCAAATTGTATCAACTTTTCTAGACATGTGCCCAAACCATTGTAATCTGTTCTCTTTGACCTTTACTGAACTTGGAGCTACTGCGGCTTCTGCTATTATGTCTTTATTTCTTCATCTGTCCCACAGTGTGCATCCTACCACCCATTTAAAGTACTTCATCTCCATCACCGCTAGCTTCCTCAACTGTTCTGGCTTTACTGATTAGGTTTCTGTACCATAAAGTAGCACTGGTCACACCACTGTTTTGTACACCTTACTTTTCAGCTTCGTTGGCATTCTTCTGTCACATACTACACCTGACAATCTGTGCCAATTGGCTGCAACCTCTCTGATTCTAGCTTTGACCTCCTCATTCAAACTTCCTTTCTCCTCAACCACCCCTCTTAGATACTTGAAGCTATTAACCTGTTCCACTATTTTCTCTTCTATCTGAATTTTCAGTTTCTACTGAATTCCACCATTTGCTGCCATTACAACTGTCTTATCAGTAGTCAATTTCATTCCATATGCCTTCAGTTCCATTCCCTTATCCTTTCTCAAAATTCTCACACAGAGTCTCCCTGTAATGCTGCATTGTCTACATACAGCAACTTTGTTGATCTGTCCCCTCCGACCTGTTTCCTAATGTAGTCCATCACCAGTACGAACAGCAGTGGGCTCAGAGTTGAACCCCTGGTGCACACTCTCTCTCAATGGGAACCCCTCTGTGAGACTGAACACTGTTCATAATTGAGGCACTGGGTCCTTGTACATAGCTTGCATTAGCTTCTATAAATTCTATCACTGTTTCGTGTATCCATTGTGACAGGAGTTTGATACCCCTGTACCACCCACAGTTGTGAATGTCCCCTTTTTTCTTGTAAACTGGAACTAGTATGCTTATTTTCCAGTCATTTGGGATATGCCTTTCTCTCCATACTGCTATAAGTACCCTCAGGAGCCATCTCTCCCCTTATCTCACCCAGAACCTTTATCATATCTGCTGTTACCTCATCAGAGCCTGCTGCTTTACCTGACTTAATTTTTCGTAGTGCTGTTCTTACTCCTTCTATGGTAGTCTCCTCCTCTACTTTCATCATAGGCTGTGTCTGGGCAGTGCAGCTTCTGTGGATGTTCTTTATTTAGAAGCTTCTGGAAGAGTTCCTTCTATATGCCTTTAATGTCCTGTGGACTGGTGAACAGGTTGTTGCTGGCAACTCTTATGAATGGTGTCTGACATTCTTCTTTATCTTTCTGTCTTTGCCTTGCAACCTGATAGAGTTTCTTTGTCTGTCAACCGACTTACTTTCCAAAAGATGGTAGAGTGCCTCTGACACATTGTTCTTTGCCTTTGAAACTACTCTCTTAGCATATTAGTTAGCCAACCAGTATTCCTTCCTAATCTGGTCAATCTTTCTATTTCCTACTTTTTCCTGCACTTCTTCTTTCTTTTGATGACTTCCTGGACTTCTTCATTCCACCACCAGCTTTCCTTATGCACCTTATTGCCATACCTTGTTTAGTTGCATATCTGTTCTATAGTCCTCACACATCCTGTTTTGTTGGGCTGCCATTCTTCTTCAACTCCACCTATCTCCTCTTCTTGAGGTGTAAGAGCCCTGAGTTAATTCCTTGAACTGTTGTTCTTTCTCTCCAGTCAACTTCCAGGTCTTCAGCCTAGTCTCTGTTGATCTTAGAGCCTTCTCTGACTACTGCTTGCAGTTAATTGTGGCAACCAGTGGTTTATGCTGTGGGTCAACTGTTTCACTGGGGATGACCTTGCAATCACTGATTCTACCCAAGTGCCATCTCCTTACTATGCGGAAGTCTGAGTTGCACGTTGGCCACTCTTATATGTGATCTTGTGACTGTCTCTCATTCTGAGCTATGTGTTGGCCACCATCAAGCCATTTGCCAGACAGATGTCTAGAATGGCCTCTCTTTCTTTATTTCTGATGCCCCACCCTTATGGACCCAGTTTGTCCCAATATGTGCATTCAAGTCACCCATTACCAACACTAAATAAAGCCCTGCTTCATCTAGTAGGTCCTGAAACTGCTGCCTGAATGCATTCTTTTCCCCAATATCATAACCCTGCTGTGGGCCATAGGCTGAGATTATGAATATTGCCCTGTCATTAGGCTGGAGTCTGATTGCCATGAGTCTATCACTAATTCTGATGACATCCCTCACTGTCTTCTGAAGCCTCTCCTTCACAATTCCCATACCATTTCTAGCCTGTCTTCCTCCTGAGTAGTAAACTCTGTATCCCAAGCCAAGTGGCTTTGCTGCACTGCCCTTCTATCTCTTCTCCTGGATGCATAGGATGTCTAGCCTCCTCTTTAGCATCATGCCATCCACTTCCAAGATGTATTCTGTCAGTAAACCTATACTGGGTGCAGCAATCCCTACTTCATGTTTAGCAGGTTGGTTTTACATCCAGCTTTCAGTCAACAGAGCAATTCCATGTAACCCAAGCTAGGCAACTAGACACCAGTCAGCCAACAACATATTAACCCAGGACTGCTAGGGGTTATGGTAGGCACACACTGGCTGAAATTATGAAATGAAAATGGCCACCTTTCTCAACAATCTTAAAGCCCTTAGGAACAATGCTAAACTGATGCATACAGTACCACATACTCAGTCCCTAAGGACATAGCAAATATACTAGAGAGATAATTTTACCTCAAATGTTACACCTTGTTGCCTCCAAATTTCTCCCTGCTTACCATTGTGTTTACACCCTCTCCAGAGATTACCTCAGATCAGGTCATAACAGCACTGGCCAAAGTCAAGAGCTCTAGTTCTGTGGATCCAAATAATGTGTCTGGTAACTTTTTTATCAATATGAAACACAGTCTCACCAGTTTGCTACTAAAGCTGTTCATGTCCAGCCTTGAAATTGTTTTTTTGCTTGAGGTGTGAATATAACAGCTGTAGTCATCCCCCTCTGCAAGGGAAGCCCAACAATGATCCTTGAGACTAAAGATCAATGAGCCATACCAACCTTATTTGTAAAGTAATGGAATGAATCAGTATGAAACTCATAAACAAAGATTTTGGCACCTTAAAATCCATGGCAAAAAAAAATGTTTTGGGTTTGTTAAGTGAAGATTTTGCCTATTAACCTTAGTAGAATTCTTTGTAAAAGTCACAATAATATGCAGGCAAATGCATACATACCATTTATCTTGATGTGGCAAAGTCTTTGCTACCATTACACATTCTGACATTATCAACAAACTAATCAAACTAAATGTAAACACATAAAACTGACAGCATCTAGTCAATCAAGATTGGGGGGCGCATTGTCTTCTAAAAGGTTTATTAGTAGTAAGGTGCCCCAGGGATTAGTGCAATGGCTTCTTCTATTTGATCTTTACTTCACTGATGATAAAGTTGATGTTAAAGATCTGCAGCTTCCTAATTTTGCAAACGATTGCAAACTTTGGGACATTCTCACCTGTTATGAGATCGCCAGATCCTCAACAAAGTCTAGCATGTACAAACCTATGGTGCAAGGATCACAGCCTAATGTTAATGGTAAAAAATGTAGTAATGTATTTCTTAAGAAACATGAGTACCCATGTGCATACCACATAAATGACACCTCCTCAAACCTAACATAATAATTTGGGACCTGGACACTTTTTTGAGACAATGGCCTTTCTTTTAACTAGCTTATATTTACTGTTGTCAGAAAGTCCATCTACCTAGCTCAACTGATTTATGTATTTATTTATTTGTTTATTTATATCTGTTAACATGAAATTTTTAATTAAACTCAGAGACCCCCTTTTCAGAGGAGGCCTGGGGAGAAAAATCTCCAAAAACTTGTAGAGAAGATTCATGTTAGAACAGTAAATAAATACAACATAGAAATGTAAATATTATTGCAAATTAATACTTTTGTACAATTCCAAGCATACATATTCTATATTATTCCTTAAGCACATTGTTTCATATAGCAATAAGAACATTGATTGCTTTAACAGTAATAGGCATAGTGTCTGGAAATGTAGAAAACTTGGTAGTAGGTGATAAGGTATTTTCATTTCAAAAGGGAATTAGCTTTTAGCATAGATGTTATACATTGCAAATAAAAGAATCCCAGATTAAATAGATCAGAGGAGCTGTATTTGATGCGGGTCCTTTTTCTCAGAAAAGCAAAGAAAGCAATTGGCTGTATTGGGAGTATTTTTATGTATTATTTTTATGTTTGCTAACCTTTTTATACTGGTAATTTAATTTGTCTTTGAGGTGTTGAATTAATCATTTTAAAAAGTCTTTAATTCCTGATTGCATAGTGGTATTAAGTTTTGAACAGTTTAGTGATTTCTGCACAGTTATTTGGTTTATACTGAATAGTGTGGACTATCTTTAGTTGAGTTTGTTACTTGTAGTACTAGTCGATGCAGTTTTTTAATGCATGAGAATAGTGCTCCTTGTTTGTGAGACCCGTGGTGAATTTAGCTTGTTTGTTATATATCCGTTCAAGCTTATGTAACTGTATCCTTCATAAGTTTATTAGTATGGCCAAAGCATATTTGATGACAGGGAGCAGTAGAGTTGTGCTGGTTCTTATCTCTGCTTGTTCTGTTTCATAGGCTGTTGATTTATATAATATATCTTTTTTTGTAGTTTTTGGACTATAACATGATCTATTTGATACTCAAATTTTAGTTTCTGTCCATAGTATTTTATTGTGTACAGCCTGTTCTATGTGAACATTGTGTGTAGTTTTGATATTTCAGAATGATATCTGTGTTGTTTCAGTCAAAAATAGCAATATTTTGGTTTTATTTGCATTCACTAGAAGTTCTGATTCACTTATCTAATTTTCCGCATGATGTAGTAATTGTTATGTAATGATCTGAAGAGAGGTACATACATACATACATACATACAAATATTTCAAGCACAGGCATTAATGCCCTTCTAGCTTGCCAATATACAAAAACACTTGTTCTCATAATAAGTGTCCAGGCTGTTCTTAAAAATATCTAAACTAGTACTTGCTTTAATGTAATTTGGTAGTCTGTTCCATGTATCAGCTACTCTGTCAGAGAACCAATTAGTACACCTCGCATTCCTATAGAATCTTCTACATAGGTTGTCTGATGATTCTCTAGTACTTAATGATAACCCCAAGCATTCCCAGAGGTAGTTGTCTATAAATGCCCTACATTCCTGAATAAGATCTTCTCTTAGATATCTGTAACAGACACTATACAAGTTCAGATATTTTTGCCTTTCATAATAATTTAAATTTTCACATCCATGGATACCCTCGGTATATTTCCTTTGTATTCTTTCTAGTTTACTCATGCTTGTTTTCTTATTGGGTTTCCATATTGTTATTCCAAACTCAAGTTTGGGTCTAATTTAACTAACAATGACTTCAGCATTTTTGATTTCTTAAACTTTATAAATCTTTTTATACAACCTATAGTTCTATAACTATCATTAACCAATTGGTTGATATGATTAGAAAAACTCATAGCTGGATCTACTCATATGCCCAGGCCCTTAAATGAGTCTACAGTTTCAATCACTGTGTGCTGTATTAAACATTCACTGTTCAATTTAAGTCTCCCAAATCTTATATGCTTAGTTTTTGATATATTTATCAGCATATTATTCTCCTGTGCCCAAATGGTCAATTTAGTGAAGTTATTTTGCAATCATGCCTTATCTGTAACACATGTAATCAGTTTACCCAATTTCAGGTCATCTGTGTACAGACTGTAGAACACCTCAGATGAAAAAGTTAGGTCTGAAAGATACAATCTAAACAAGTAAGGGTCTAGGACAGAGCCCTGTGAGACACCCTGACTGTAACCAAGGATTTCACCTGTCCAGTTGCTGTATGATACTTGTCATGTCTTATTTGTAAGCCATGCAGCTATCTATCTTATTAAGAGTACAGCAATACCTAGTTGTTCTAATTTATTGATCAGTGTTTTGTGTATGACTCTGTGAAATGTTGAAGTTAAATCTATACAAATTACATCACAGTACAATTTTTCATTCATAGCTATTATATTGTTATAGAACATCATGTTACAGATAGTAATAGATCTATTTTCAACATATGCATGCTGATATAGGGTTTCAAGTTCCAACCTATCCAGTTATGATAATAACTTATCCAATATTACTTTCTCCATTACGTTTCCATAACATGAAAGTAGACTTCAGGTTCTACATGACTCTGGATTTGTCCTACTCCCCTTTCCCTTAAAGACAGGTTTAATAAGTGCATGTTTGCAATCTTGAGAAATCTCCCCATATTTATATGACCTAGTGAATAATCAATATAATGGTACCATAACTTTTTGCTGAAGTGTTCTCAGGTCATTATTACTAATTCAGTCTCCCTCCTGTGCTTTGTTTGGATCCAGTTTGTACTGTTCTTTTTCAATATAATCTAATTTGATTCCTGTATCTGAGGTTACCTGGATGTCACTAGGACAAGTTATCACCCCGTGTGTAAAACCAAACTTTTCTGCATAAGATTTTGTAAATAATCTGTTGTGTCTGAGAACAAATTTTAGAATCTGCACAGTTTATCAATTTGTATGTCTTTACTCCTTCCAGTGTATCTTAACTATCGATAAAAAGATTTCCTATTATGCTCAGTATCTTTATATACATTTTCTTCAATTTTTTTTTATCTTGTTTCACACTATGCTTAATCTGTTTGTACAGCTTGTTTATTTCAGTTTTCAGAGTTGTAGTTTGACCTCTCTTCCATTTCTTATATTTGTTGTTTCTCACCTTAATTAGATATCTTATTCTTATGGAAATATATCCCCTGACATTGTATGTCTAGATCCTGATGTTAAACAATATTTTTTGCACTCAAACAATTTCTCTTTCAAAACTGTCCACATTGCATCTGCAGTTTTTCAACTGAACACCTTACTCCAGTTAGTTTTACATAGTGACTGTTTCGCTTCCATATAATCTATAATTAACCTTCTGTGCATTGTGTTTGGCAGAATTATCTAGCAAGAAATTAACCTTTATAACCTCATGATCACTACACATCAACAGTGGTAAAACTTGAGTTGAAGTTACAGTAATTTCTTTAGGAGCACAAACAATGTCTAGCATGTTCCATCCCATGGCATTTTTTTTGCAGTCTGATGCAATTGTTGTTCCTGAATATATGTTGCGAATAATTTCCTTACTAATGTTGTTGAATCAATATTATTCCCGTCTGTTTCTGGTAAATTTAAGTCCCTACCTAATACTATTCTTCTCTTCTGTGTTTCAGGCAAGAAATGTATAACTGCTTGTAGGTCATCCGCACTTGACATTGGTGGTCTCTACACTCCAACAATTGTTATATGTTCCAGGGTTGTCTTTATTGTCACAGTTACGCAGTCTATAATATTGGTGTTCTCACTGAACATGTGATAATAACAGGTCTCATAAATATCTCTCATCCCTATCATAACAGCTCCACTTGATTTTTTGTTAGAATGTCTGTTACAGTAAAAACATTTATACCCTGACAGAACTGGTTTCCAGTCATTGTTCTTTAACCATGGGCCGGATTCATGAAGGCTTGCACTGAGTCTAAGAGTAGAGTAAGACTCCATGCAGCCAACATGTCCGCCAAGCGATGCAGGAACAGCCGGTAGGGGTGTGCAACAGAGCTCTCAAAACTAGTCCTACACGGACAGGGCTTGGATATGCAAATTACCTCAATTGCAGGCGAAAGCTATGCAAATGAGGTAAATTTGCGATCTAGGAAACCCAAACCTGTCCGAGTAGGAGTAGTGTTATTTGCAGAAATGTACTCAGTTGACAACTGAGTATGGTTCTGCAAATAGCAAAACGGAGCCGTGACAGCTCCAAAAAAAGGATGCATTTACAGGAGGAAGCATGCCAATGGCTAAAAATACGGCCATTGGCAATGTGAAGTGATGCAAAATAAAAATAAAATAACTTTTTTTTTAACATCCCGATCTCCGGGGTTTAAGCGTAGCTCAGCGCCGCGCAAACGTGCTGCGCCCTAAAAACCAGAAAATCAATAATTAAGATCCACAAATGTGGATTTTATTGCTGATATGAATTTACAATGCAAGTGAATGGCAGGCTGAAGACAACATGGCCACCGAGTAGAGGTTGCTAAGGGGGGAAGCTCAGTCTAAGAGATGTAACCAAGCATTAGTAGGCAATCCTATGCAAATGAGGGTTAGGATAGTGAATCGCAAGTTTACATAGCAAATGAGCACAGTCAGTGGAGTGTAGGAGTAGGATAAGGGGAGTAACAGAGTAGAAGATAGGTGACATCACGAGGGGGGTATGTATGAAAGAAGTGAAGCTCATTGGAGCAGAGTGGCATGTGTCAGCTGACATTTACATATCATTGAAAGAGGTGTGTCAACAGGTAGGCTAGGTAAAGTAAAGAAATTGAAGGTGTATGCCATGGATAACATCAAAGTTTCTTGGTGAGCGTGCATGCGCGCGTGTGTGCACCAGTAAACCCGAGTAAGACAGTGTGCACGTGTGTAAGCATATGTGCGCGCGTGTAAGCCGGAGTAAGCATATGTAAGGCTGTGTAAACAGTTGTAAGCACGTTTGTGCCGGTGTGCGCACATTTTAACAAGAATAAGCAAGTTTTAGTCCATGTAAGCATGTGTGCGCGTGTGTTAGCTGCTGTGCGCATGTTTGCGCTTGTGTGCACGGCGCTCCCCCCTGAGGAAACAGAAAGGAAAAAAGAAGCACACCAAATAGTAGGAAGTTACCAGGGAGTACTAGCAGAGCTAGCGGGTGAAAACAATCAGAATCAGGCAATTACACAGGCAGTACACTAGCCCAGCCCAGCCCAGCACTTAAAACTCTGCAAACAACAGTCCATTATGTTTCTCTCAAGAGACACTGCAACACTGCAGTAAGCTAATAGAAGTGAAAACTGAAAAAGCTTTACTGAGACAAAAAATGTTAGGGGCTGCCATTGCTTTTATAAGGCAACATATGCAACATGCTGAGGGTGGTGATAATGCAAATGCTGCTGGACAACCCACAGTGAGGAGACGGAGAAGAGTGTACAGGCCCAGGGTAACCTACCAGGGGCTACATGAGCTGGAGATAGTGGAGCACTATAGAGTGGACAGAGACTTCTTGCAGCAAATTGCTGAGCTGTGCAGGCCACGCCTCACACATAGAACCAACAGAGGGGAACCCATCCCAGTGGAAACCAAGGTATGTGCTGGCCTAAGAATATTAGCACTAGGTACCTTCCAGAGACCAACTTGTGATATGATGGGGATATCACAGGCATCAGCATCCAGGGTACTGCACCAGTTCCTGGATACCATGTCAGCACATGTCGGTGATCATGTATATTTCTCCAATTCCCATGAGGTATTGGCCAGCAATATGCATCTCTTCCAGCAAATAGCGGAATACCCTGAGGTAGTGGGTGCAATAGACTGCACGCACATACACATCAAAGCACCAGCCGGTGAGCGGGGTAGGGTCTACTTCAACCGCAAGGGCTTCCCCTCCATCAACTGCCAGGTCATGTGTGATGCCCAGGGCATAATACTGAATGTGTGTGCTGGCTGCCCTGGAAGCTACCATGATTCCCATATCTGGCATCTGACGCAGCTGTACCAGACATCCCACATGGTCACCTAGTGGGGGATGCTGGCTATGCACTGGGGCCGTGGCTGATGACACCCATCAGAAACGCACACACACCTGAACAGGAATGCCATAATGAGGCACACGCACAAACACAAAGTGTAATCGAGCGTGTATTTGGGCTGCTCAAGTCACGGTTCCAGTGCCTGGACACATCTGGTGGAGCCTTGCAGTACTCACCAACTACATGTACCCAAATTGTCATGGTATGTGCTATGCTACATAATATGATCCTGCGAAAACAGCTGCAGCAGGACCAGCATAGGCCAGGGCCAAACAGCCCCCCACCATTGCCAAGGCCATCACAGGCAGAGCGTGACTCAGAGAAGGAACAACCTGAGCCTGCCCCAGTAGGCAGAAGGAGGTGTGCCCAGTATGCTTTGGCCTTGGCAAAGAGGCAATGCATAGCACATACACTGGCTCAGTAGGAACTCTGAAAATGATATCTCTCTATGACTCGCACATATAGTAAAAGGGATGCCTAAGTTGACACTACCTGCTTTCAAACATGTATAGGGATTGTAGTATGTGCATCCGACATAGCCAGCCCTGCAGCACCACCTGAGGCATGATTGCCATGTGTTAAGCAATATAAAGCAATGCTAAACAGCATTTACCACCATGTAGTATATGTAAAGAAAATCACACACACCAACTAGCACAACTGTGGTCAATGTTGAGTAATACTGGCCAACATCCAGCAATGTTGGTTAATATTGAGCAGTGTTGGACAAGCTGGGTCTAAGTAGGGCATAGCTGAACAAAAGCCAGCATGCTCGTATTTGCTCTACTGGCCCTTAAGCAGTCTGGTCTGCTCAGTATGCAAATATAAAGCAGTGATGGGCCTCGTACCCAGGATACTGTGCACTATAGTCATAGTACTGAACCACTAAACCATGACAGTATTGCAGTGGTCAGCCTGTATGAAGAAATGTTGATAAGTCTATGCAAAGTATTCCATGGAAACCCTGCAGGCACAGCATAATCCCTGTCGAGTTATGACACAAAGGTGAGTCCCGCAGTAAGAATAGAACCTGACTTTCAACACACACAGTAGAAATGTTAATATTGGACATGTACACATACATCAACAAATGTAGTGGACCTCAGACAGCAACATACTGAAAGGTCACACTGGGCATGCTCACACACTTGAATAAATGAGACAAATGTCAGGCAACAGAACACTGACAGTCTGAACTGGGTATGCTCACACACTTAGGCCATGTCGAAGTACAGCAGTGGGCCACACATATCAGGAAGTTGCATGTGTTAACCCAGGAACCTCTCACTATCCAGCAATCTGCCCTGTGCACACAGTTATATGACAACAGACACATATATAATATAGTGGAACCCTGTCATAATCAAATATGTTCTGCAGATACCTAAGTTGTTCACAGAAAGTGGGAAAGCAAAGACGATAAAACCTGCAAACAGTATCAGCAATAAGAATTGTGCATCCTGAACATTATCATAGGTTCAGAGGTTGATACTAGGCTATCTGCCCTAGCACATGTACAAGCCTAGCCAGAGTGTGTTTGGCTTTCGCAACCCTGTCAAAGTAGAACACTGTGCCTGTGAATAGTAGGTCACACAAGATAGCCCATTTACATTTAGTGTATTGTGCCTCTGTCTAGCAGGGACCCAGAAGATATCCCATGGGTAAACATACGATCACCCATTCACTTATCAAGATGTCTCCTGTAGGTGGTCAGTGGGTGGCTCTGCCCATGCAAAACCGGGATTACAATCCGGAGTGAGTGGAGCCTCTGGGATAAGAATCTGTCCCTCCAGCATGTCCTAATAACATCTGTGCTGAGGTATATGACCCTGGAGTGTATAGCTCCAAGGGAGTTGGATATCCTGAGGTGGAGCATGTCCATTAAATCTGGGTCGTATATTTCCTTAAACTACAGGCACACAACACATCCGAGTAGGTGGTAAGCGACTGAGTAGAACTGGAGTTACTGTATCTGAACTGTGCAGGGCATCCGTGTGAGTCCCTACATCTGCTTTTTCAGGAACATTTGTGGCCATTACAGTTGCTGAGGTGTCGGGTAAGGTACATCCCAAATGTGGCATTGTAACCAAGCATGGTCGTGATGAGTATAGGGGCACAATGACCTCACTTGATCAACATGTGAAACCATATGGGATAAGGTGGGCTATATAGAAGTTCTGTCTAACCACTTTGGCAATGTGATTGTCAAAGGCAAGAGTACGAACAAGTCGTGTCCCCAAACTCCTAACAACTACTACCATATGTAATGGATTACTACCTATGTGGTAATGTGTGGGCATGTTGTTATTCCCAAAGGGGATGACTATGCAACTAATGGCATTTAGCTGTAGGCCATGGCTCAGGCAACAGTCATCCTATCTCTGGGAGACCCTGTTTGAGTATGCATGTGCCAGCTGGAGAGTTGATTATGGCACCCAGTTTGCAGTCATCTGTGAACATGGTCAGCCATATTCCTCCTGTGTTAGCCTGTACATCACACAAATATATACTGAACAACAGAGGCCCCAGGACTGAGCCTTGTGGGATGCCATGTGTAACTAGTGTATAGTCAGACATGGCACCTGCAATACTGAGCATGTGGGTGCTATCCCTGATCCAGGTAGCAATCCATCGTGTGACATATGTGTCGATATTGACGCCGATGAGCCTATGCATAATGGCCAAGTGGGGTATTGTGTTGAAGGGTTGTGCAAGGTCCAGGCAGGCTGTGTGGACAACCGTCCCTACATCGATGGACCTGGTAACTGTTTAAAGAATATGAACAGGTCCAAGAGGCAAGATCTGCCCACAACAATGCTGCAATGCATAGGACCCAGTGTCTGTAGGTTCCCGATGTCTATGTGCATGAGTCCCATTACAATACGCTCCATAGCTTTGCAGAACAGGCTAGTTAGCCTTATAGGCCGATATTGTCTGTGGTCCATTGTGGCAGCAACTCTGTGGAGCGGGACCACTATCGCTGTACGCCATTCCATGGGTACATATCCTGCAGTAACTCTGATATTGAACAGTGACGTAATGTGAGGGTTATGTCTGTCATGAAGCCCTTGTAAGACACAGGCCGGGACACCGTCTGGTCCCATTGATGCTGTGTTGTCCACTGTGGGGAGGGCAGCACTCACCTGTGTATTTGTGATGTCAGAGAGGTTACACTCTGATGGGATGGACAGTAGCTCCTTAGGGGGGATGGGGGGGAGACATCTGCATTGAACCTGTTTGCCAGGATGTTGGCAATGTCTGTGGGTTCAGGGTATGTTTAGTCAGTATGCAGTAACTCACAGCATATCAGCGAGTGTCCACTCAGGTACCTGAATTAACTGAAGAAGGCCTTGTGAGTGTCCTACATGTCTGGTGCAATTGTCCGTTAGAAGCGGGCCTGACATAAATACATGAGTGATTGTAGCTGTCTGCTAGTACAGATCACAGATGCCTTCCCTGTCTGGGATTGTGCTCTATCATGTAGTAGTGTTCCTCCTTTCGTTGTATAGCTTATTAATGGCTGGGGTCTACCAGACAGGTCCCCTGCCATTGGAGGAGTGAGTCAAGTTGTTATTTGGGATAGCACGATCCATGCAGTCCACTAGGTGTGCATGGAATGTGTATGTAAAGGATTCAGCAGTCTGAGCCATACTTACCACTGTCCCAGGGTCTCTGAAGGATACCACCTTGGTTTGGAGAAGTGTGACGTTTGCTTTTGAGAAGTTCACCAAGATTACCCAGGATGGGTGTGGGGATGGGATATGGATGTCCAGTGAGATAAATATATGTTCTGACCTTACCAATGAGGGGTATATCTCAGGTGTGGAACATATAGTCCCCATGTTGGTGATGATCCTGTCCAATATATTGTCCCCTCTTGTGCGTGTGGTAACCGGTTGTGCCATAGCATATGAGTTTACAAGTAGTAGCAACTATTGGGCGAAGGTGTTGGGGCCTGAGTACTATCCCCAGTCAATGTGTGGTATTTGAAGTCACCCAATATAATGGTGTTTGGGGAGACCTCCATATTGTCCAGTGTTCCCAGGAAAGCCGAGTGTGGTTCCTGAGTTTGGGAGGGTGGTCTGTAGCAGGCAACAAACCAAAAGGCAGATTTGCACAATGTTTGGTGCATATGTATGGTCTGTGATGCTTTGTGCAGTGCTACCAACCTGGAGGTATGTGTATCTGTGATGTATATGGATACTCCCCCTATTTGTGTTGGCCATTCCGAGTTTTGTGGTCATAAAGCATGGTATGAAATATAACCTGGTAGTGCTGCTGTGCATTTGGAAGCCAGAACCAGGTGTCTGTTAGTGCACAGATATCGCTATTGTCCATACTAAGGAGATTCCTGAGTGGGCGCAATTTGAGGGTAACACATCTTGTGTTGAGCAGCATTACCCTCAGTGTCATGTACTCTGTAATGTCTATTGAGGTGGGTTTGTCTTTTTAGCCCCGCTTAAAAAAGGCAGTATGGTGTTAGCAAGTGCCTTAGCCAGTATTCGAAAGTCCAAGGGTGACAGGTGCAAGCTGTCCATAGGGAAGCTACGTGGCATGTCGAGCATGTCACCCCAGGCTGACAGACACTGTATCCCCTTTGAATGACACCAATATGTTAGCCAACTGTTAAACGTGATCAGTTTGTTGGTATACTGTGACATCATACTTGGTGAGTGTAAGATGCTAGACAAGGTCACTGTCATACTGGCCTGGGCTGCATGATCAGAGAGTTCCTCTATGTATCACATCAAGTGGTCCAGGGAGGAACATCTGAGGTTGTATACACCAGCATGGACAATGATGGAGCCAGTCCTATACTTGCTTTGGAGTGACCTGAGTGTATGTGTTATGTTGCCGATCCTGGCACCCGAGAGACAGCTCAAAGTGACTATTCCCTTGTTTGGCCTGGTGAGTGGGACGTCAGTGTGTCTGACAATAAGTGTCACCTATTTCAAGTGTATTAGGTGTGTTGTTTAGCCTGAAGGGCAGTGTCTGTGTGGCACACTGACATTGTGAACTATGTGATATGGGGGTATTGTAGTGGGGTAGCAGTCGTTTGTGTGTCTGCTTTGGAGGTCTCTGCTGCTTAGGCAGAGTTTATGTAGAGTCTCTGAGTATGTTTATGTGTGATAATGTGGTTTTGATTGCTGTTGCTATAGGTTTATGTGAGACTGATATGTGGTGTGTGTGGTTACCTTCACCACCTGATAGACTATGCCAGTCATGGGTCGAGAGAGCTCAGCCTCCTGTATGTCAATATTGTTGCATCTCTCACATATATCTGAGTTTGTTGGAAGGAGGAGAGGGTTGTCTGTGTACATGAGGCAGATGTGACATTGTGTCGAAACCACAGTATTCACTAGCTGGGCTGGAGAGTACACACGAAACCGACCCCTGGACATGCCAGGATATTATGATGACATACTCGGTAGCCTTATCACAAAGGATCAGTAGGGTGTTAAGTGTGTAAAAGAGTATAACAGGGATTAGTGCTCAGGTTTGTTGGTGTTTTGTAAAGAGTAGCTGAGAAGGAGTCCAGTCTGAATCATGACACTTCCTGCAGCTATGTCATAATGTCATAAATAGCAATGTACACTCATATATGTCCTGAGTCAGGGCCAACTGTACCTGACTGACAATGCCGACATCTTGTCAGACAGGCCCATATATACATACCCACCTCCCACTGACGATAGTCCCTGTCATCATACCAGGAGATATCACATGTAGAATGGCTGAACAGCTCCCCCCAAAGCCAAAAGCATGGCAGCAATTGGATTACATTGTTTCCCAATATGTGTCATACATGAACTACAAAACAAACAGACCCTGCACCTGAACAGTCTGTTGAGCCTCACCCTCTCCACAGGATCTGAACAGTTGAATGTGTTACAGCAACATATGGCCCTCCCCACAAATGTTGGTGAACAACACAGCATGTGAAGTATAGTCCAGTAAGCCTATGAAGTCTGATCTGCAAGGCCATGGAGGCCATCATGGTTGATGTCATAAACAGAGCTATTGGACACTGACAAACACACAACCCTACCAACTGTGGTATGTTCGTGTGCAGATCATGGTTCCCAAACATGCTAGACTGTTTGCAAGGTAGCCACCCAGGACATACATCACTGAACAGAGCTACACATGTCCCACATAGACTTTGAATAGCCCTTTATCAACATCCCAGACACATGTCGTATCCACAAAACCAACAATCTGTGCATATGAAGGAATATCAATGTGTCCACAGATAGATCACACAAGGTAAGAATTATGGGGTCCTGTTCAAGCTGTTGACACCTGCCGACCCACATGGCTCATTCCTGGGATTGCATAAAACAAAGTGTACACACATTACCATGTCCAGTCTGATGATGTCAGCATCCTACAAATATAGCAGGAGAAAAGAAACCACCCAGTAAAACATGTAGCGCGCTGTGTTAATGTGTATCTCTCTAGTATCATAACATAGTAAGGTAGGGGTTTGAATCCTGCAAATGCTGACTGTGTGTGTATTATTTCCTTTGAGAGGAGTGCCCTTTTTGGAGACTGGGAAAACACATTAAAAGAGATACATTCCTCTTTGGAAAGTCTGATGATGACAGCATCCTACAAATATAGCAGGAGAAGAGAAGCCACCCAGCAAAGCATATAGCACGCCGTGTTAATGCATATCTCTCCGGTATCTTACCATACTTAGGTAGGGGTTTGAATCCTGCACTTGCTGTGTGTGTGAGACACAAGTTGGTCAATGCAGTGTGGGTTTTGCTTTTACTATGGTATGACATATCATGATTAAAACAGTATGTGCATTGCACACATCAGGTATCTGGTAGCAAATAAATATGTGTACATGTGACCTCAATCAATACATAGGTGTGAAGCCTGCATACTACATGAATACATTTGTTTCCTTTGACAGATTGTGCCGCTGCTTCTCAGATCGTAGATCACATATGTATGTATGTGACAAGCCCGGCCACTGTAGTGATCAGTGGCCAAGGTCATCTGTGCCACACACACTCATGACAGTTACTATAGAGTACTGCGAGTGAGGGTACATGCCTGGGGTATATGTCAGACATGTTCATACACAACAACGACTGGCAATAATGGACAGTCATTATACGTGCACAACAGCCCTGTGGATATGCATTCAGGCCCCTAATGTCTTATGTGACACACCAAGGGACTCCACAATACCTATGGATATGTGGATACCAAGGGACAGATGACATAACACATGGCTGTATGTACAAATTGGTACCCAACATACATGTTGAGGGCTACCACCTATGTGGTACTGTCGGGATAGTATGTATAGTAAATGTGGATGACTATGCCATAGTCGGCTTACTGCTATACAGCATGTATTGGACAACAGGTATCTGTCTGTATGATACCCTTGTGTAGGATATGCGTCCCATCCACAGAATGCATTGTAGGCCAATGCATGCATTTCCAGATGTGGATGGACATTTCCCTAGTGTGTTTGCATGTACCTAAGAGGGCTATATGCCAAACAGGTGTGGTCCCTGGAATGGGTGGCGGTCAGTACCACTGGTTACTGTTATAGTATAGTATCGGAAGGATCCAACTGTTACTGAGTTCCCTACAACTGTGTGTCATTTGTCAGGACATCATCTAATGATTGGTTATAGTCATGCTGTTGTGTATACTACCAGACTGCAAATCATTGACAGATATTAACAGTATCACCCACAGCATAGTGTCAACCCATGTCATACACACGTGTACCCATGTTAGTACATATCTGTAGTAGAATGCATACTGGCCATCGAAAGATACTATGAGATGTTAACAATGTGTACAACAGGGTATGTCACACGTCTCATGTGTCTACTATGCACGTACATGCAGACAGTGCGCACCCACCATGTTCACAGATGTACACCTGCTAATCTGTAATGCACACATCACACACGTACTGTCCACTCACTAACACATGCTGGCAACACTGTACAATTCAGCCAAGTGGCACATGGGTGGACAATACATACTCAGACCTAACACTGGTGTAAACAATGCTACACTGACAATCAGAGCTGTGATGCATAATGCCTGCTCAGATATACCTACAAGGATATCATTACACTTTCCTGTTGACAACTTGCTAATATTGCTACACTGCTATAATGTCACCCTGTGCATCAGAACCATGTTAGCCTGTTCCTGCATCAATGTTACAGATGACAGGAGGAGGCACAGGTGTCATCATATGCACAGGGTGTGTTGTTGGTTTGCCAGAGCCCGACATTGACCCATCCAATCGACGTGTGTGTGTGTGTGTGTGTGTGTGTGTGTGTGTGTGTGTGTGTGTGTGTGAGGGACAACAGTACATCATGGGCCAATGTTGATGTAATGTGTGTGTGTGTATGTGTGAGCCCTAGTTGTTTGGTTAATGTGTGTGTGTCTGCATGCACACAGCTCCACCATGTGGCTGCCATATATGGGAGGTTGTGGGACAGCCACAGACTGTACCTGCTAGTCTGTACAGATCACTGTCTCTAGCCACAGACATGGTACCTGTGCCTGGCAGGGGTGCTACGGGCAGTATCGGGTACCAACCCTGACTGGGTACTATCATCAGAGGCATAGGTATGATGACTGGGCTCATGTCCCTGCTGGGACTGGCCAGAGCCACGTGCACGTGGTCTACTAGGACGGCCAATGGACAGGCCAGCCCCAGCATTGCTGGGGATGGTACTGCCACTACGGGAGCAGCTGTGATCTGTGTGCCATCTGCAACAACTGCCAGCTGTTGCTGGCATGCGTCCATGTCGATGTCTCAACCATCCCGCACTGTCCTGGCTCATGGAAAACACATTGTGGAAGGCATTTAATGTCTCCCCCCAACGTCTATCAATGACCTCGGTGTAATTCTGGATGGCACCAGCAGGGTCACGGATGCTGTCATTGATAGCGGTGTAATGGGCCCTCTGCACCCTTAGTCCCTGTCTGGTGTACTGCTCCATACGTGCCTGTGCCTGCATTACAGCCTGGAACATACTGGAGGTTGTAATACCTCTGGGGGCACGTCTGCCAGATGCAATACGATCAGTGGTGCTCCCCTGAGAACCCCTGGACATCCGCCTATGTGGTACCATTCCAGGAATCCGACTATGGCTGCTGTGAGGGGATGCACGTGCCATGGGTACCACACTCTCCTGGTCAATGCCAACTGTATGCTGTTCCTCGGCTAAGGCCATTGGTGATGAGGGATGTATTGGCATTATGAGTGTGCACATAGATAGGGTTGAATGCTGCGTACTGTCGATTGGTGGACCAACGACAGACCCTGTCAAACCTTCCTGTGCCAGAATACATGTCTCATCATCGCCACTATTAGTGGCAGTGACTTCAGGTTCCCTGCTGCTTTCAGCCACCCCAAACTCAGCACCTGTGAGAGGAAGACAGGAAACAAACTTTACAATCTGTACATGATGTTAGCACACATGCACACATGCACACATGCATGCATGCATGCACACATGAACATGCACATATGCACACATGAACAAATGCACACATGCACACATGCACAAATGCACACATGAACACATGCACACATGCACACATGAACACAAATACACTCCTCAGTACAGCACATATACACACACACACACACACACACACACACACACACACACACACACACACACACACACACACACACCAGCAATCAAAAACATACTCAGTAGTGAAGGTGGGTGACAGTATCACAAGGCAGTCACCTCACATGTGTCAGCATGCAGAATATGTGTTGATCAAGATGCAGTGCAAGTGTAGACGGCCCTATTTAATGACATTATACATGGCTTTGATGCATGTGTGTAGTTGTTCAGTGATTGGCTACACCCTGGAACACAATGTGTACATGGACACAACATTGCTGTGCATGTATTATCAGATCTGCAATGTCCTGTGCACCATCACTCACAGGTATACATATCATGGCTGCATGTGTTATCTGTGTGACACATAGATTGCCATGTGTGATTACAGTGTCTGTGTCCATAGCAGATAATAGTGGGCACAGGTGTAGCACATGCATGCTATGTACACACACGGGATGAGTGGTGCATGTAGACGTGAAGGAATCCCAATGCTCAACATGGCCATTGTACAGTGGTTATAGTGAGTGTGGGACATATTGCAGATATGTCGGTGCCAGCCATGACATGGCATGCTACATGACTGCAACATTAAACGCCACACATACCCAATGGGTGTCATGTGACCTATACACCCAATAGCATTCCAGGACATATATGTGACACTTTGTACAGATGGCGACTGCTGTGCATATTGTGTATACTGGCATATGTAAGCACACACACAACATGCTATGCATATTGTGTATAGGTGCATATGTTTGCACACATACAACATTGAGGTGCAAAGCAATGAACTGTGGTCACTGTAACTGGATGGGGTGTAGTACCATGTGCCATCATCATCATGCATCTTGTGGTCACACACGGCTACTAATGTGTGACAGACCACCGCCTAGCATGCTGTACCTGAACTGCAGTGCCGTGGCTACGTTCACAGTTACACAGCCACTTTGTACATGGGTGTGTGAGGTGCCCAATAAGGAGCATTGCCTAACATGACGGTGTTATGTGTTGAAGAGTGCTGCACAGCTCCATAATAGGCCTCTACCCCTGTGGTACATCATGTGTGTGTGGATGACATGTGGGATACTGAAGTGTGACCTTACAGCTGGTGTGTGGTAACGCCATATGTAGCATGTTTTTGTGTACTGCGTATGATAAACGTGTTATGTTGTGTACAGCTGTAGCAACTATGCCTATCCAATGTGCATTACGGTGTTGCCACAACTGTGTCTGATGCTCTGTGTATTGCATGTCATTGAGGCAGCTACTGACATTACTGAGCTGTGCAACGTCTTACAGCAAACATGCACGGCATGCATTATGCGTAGGTGTGTTACGTGTACATGGCCTACACCTCACCAATGACATGCACATTTCATTACCAACATTGCAGTTATACCACACTCACCAGCATGGATCGTCTGCCCTGCTGTCACACCAGAGGGACCTACGAGAATATGAGAGAGTTTGTCAGTGGCCACAACTGTGGCATTGCTACAGTGGGTATGCTAAACTACAGTAGAGCAACAGTCAACAGTCACAGATGTAGAGATAATATTCCAAATATCAGTACTACACAACACTAGGCAGCACAACTGCTAAACACACAGTACACATCTCACGTAGACATAATCTAACAATACAGTTAACTGTAGTCTACAGCTAGGGCATGTTACCTGCTCGCTCCATGTGAACATGCTGGGTGGCTCCAACCTCCATGACAACACATGTCAGAGGTAGCTGCTGCTGTTGTCCAGGAGCCACCATGCTTAGGAGCAGCTCCTCCACTCTGGTGAGGGGGGATGAATGGCCACCCCACCACCTGTGGCAAGCTGTTGTCTTTGGATATCAGATGCACGCCGTCGGACATGTCTAATTAAATCACTGCAGTGATGGCGTACCTGCTCATATGTCCGGTTATGCATGCCTATGTCATTTACCTGACGAACAAGATCCTGCCACAGTGCAGTCCACTCCTGCTGGTGCTGGCTGCTTTGGGAAAACAGCATTGTGTACTGCTGCACCAGGCTTTGCAAAATCTCATCTTCCTCCGCTGCTATGTACAACGGGTTGCTTTGGTGGGCCATCTGGCTGAAAAAGATATGAACAATATGTGTGAGCGAGTCCTGTGGCACACTTTACACCTTTAACCACAGATATCACTTTACTGAAATATATACCATCCATTTGTCTGTCAGAGGTTACACACATTCAATACCACTTATTGGTTCTCAGGCCACAACTGACTAACAGTGCCTGGCACACTCTATATATCACACCACTATACAACAGTACCCGGCACACTGTTTGTGACACAATGCACAACCTCGACACAGGGGTATATATCACGCCAATGCACGAACAGAGATGTCATCCATTGCAATGAATGTAAAGTACAGTTACAGTAGTACCAGTCAACCACCCTAGTCATTGATGCTATAGCCCTGCCTAACATATGTGCACAGTTGTTACTATAGGTGGCATACTGCTGTAACAGAGTATATATGTTGCTGGATACACACGTATACCCTGTAACACACATATGATTGCAGCCATGGTACAGGCATAATTACATACACATATCAGACAAACATACAACGCACCACTGTATGCCAATACTGATGAGCATTACCTGTGTACCATACAGTACTGTGTGCTACTACTTACAAACCCTTATGCCTGAGTTTTGTCCTCTGTGCAGACTACAGGAAACACACAAGACAGTGTTTCCAAGCAATGTGAACACACACCATACTGTGCTGTTTAGGCCTACAGCTTCAGGTAGTACTACAGTTCATATGGGAGTTGGATTCACCAGCAGTACCAGTCACTAAGCATACATGTATTGCTTTAGCCTACAATGAGACACCACGGTCATCAACAAGGAACTACGTCACATCGTATGCCATACTACTATGTCTGCCTAACAGTACAATACACATCTTTTGCTGGTGCCACAGCTAGGATAGTCACTACCATGTCAGATACAATTTCAGACTAACCTATCACACCTTTACAGACCTTGCACACATTCAGCGTTACACTTATTCAACCTCACATAGCAGGTATTGCATTGAGTACATGTGTGAGTTCATAGTGTCATAGGTAGGTATCATGCTATTGACCCTAGGGCCTACAGCAGCCTAGCCATATGCTACCCTGGCATTTGACACACATGTACTTTGATTTCACTTGTCCCTGCCAACCAGACCCACAGAGGGGGTTCCTGGGGTGCATTACCAATCTCTCAAACAATCATCAGGGGTATTTATGACAACTGCTAATGAGGAGCCTTGTTTGCTATTGCTAGGTGGTCTATTCCAGTGTATGGAATATCTCTGAGATAGGAACCTATCCCTCCAGCATGTGCTTTTTAGTGAGCTAACGAGGTTTAGGGCCCTAGAGCATGTATCCTAGAGGGATTGTGATATGTTGCCATGGTAGTTGTCACCCAGCAATGGGTGTGACATACCTCTGTATGTCCGGCAGAGGTCACCTCTGTGTGGCCGGTATGCAATACAGTCTAGATGTGGTTTTGTGAGTCAGTCTGCATAGGGCATCTGTTTGAGGCCAGTATTACCCTTTGTGAGGTATGTCTGTGGCCTTTCCACCTACTGTAGTTGTCATGTGAGGTACATACCACACAGGGCATTGTGATGAGTAGAAGGGAACACTGACATATATTTCCCTAGATGACACACCTGTTGTCATGACACATACCACACAGACAGATTACAGGTCTAGTGTGGCACTGTCTTTATCAAAGAGGCGGCTACTGTCCACCTGTGTCCCATGTTCCCTTATCACACCTTCTGTGTTGGGTAGATCTCTACCTATGTGGTAGTTAATGGGTACAGTGTTTTGGAAAGGAGGAATGGCACTGCAGTATCAATGCTTGTCTACAGTCCATGCCTTGGTCACCACACACCTGTTGCAGTACATATGGCCCCATGTCTCTCTCTCTTTCTCTCTATATGTATGTATGTATACATATATATATATATATATATATATATATATATATATATATATATATACACACATATCTATACACATACATGTACACATCCATTGCTGTACACATAGATGTACATATAGGCACATGTACAGTCCACCTTTCATGGTGGGGATATCACTTATGCGACAGTTGTGGGATGCACAGTTATGTGATTATATCGCACAGTGTTGTGCAGAATGCATGTGGGTGTCCTCGGCCCATGTAACTTTAGCAGGCCTCACTGGCTGTAACACAGCAGATCTGACAAATCAGTCCCACAGCGTTTAACCAGCACATGACATATATCAGCACTGTATGCTGTTTTCTATGCCACACACTACAACCTACATAGATATATGCACATGACAACCTTCAACGACAGATATCTGTCCACCCTTCACTAACAGTTGCAGTATGTCCTTTGCCCTATGCACATGTGCAGATACAGATAGATACGTACTGCTGCCACACATGGATGATTTGCAGTGTGTAGAGTACTCTTCAGGAACATCTACTACATGCCAACACATACATATGAGTTACATACCTTACCTTTGTATTTCCCTGCTCCGTCTGTTACAGTTTTCTAGTTTTTTTTTTTTTTTTTTTTGTTTGTTTTGGGTTTTCTCCCTCTGTTTCTGCTTCTGTCTCTGTTTCTCTCTCTGTTGTCTGTGTCTCTCTCTTGCTCTCTATCTCCCTGTACCTGCAATGATATTATTGCATGTGTGGACAGCAGGTACAGCCTGTTTTTCTAAGTATCTGCACTTGTGCATGTGACAACCTCTGCACCAATTGCTGCCCACCATTCAGTAATTGTATGCAGCCTGCTGTGTGGTGATTGCATTACTCACTGTGATTGCAGCCCACTGCTATAAAATGCTAGGTTAGGTAGGTGTAGCCCTTTCAGCTTTCCAAGGTGGGGCCCATGCTTGTTTGCTCTGGACAACATTGTGTCAGTCAGAAGGTTGGTATATGTCTCTTATCTGAAGCTAGGGTTGTAGCCAGTGATATGCATGTTGTACTCAAACCTGAATGTTGCTGCTTCCAGTACACACTTCTCAGTGTAAACATGTACTCACCCCTCCAAATGTTAACACAGGATACATGGGAGTATGTACTTTCTTTCTGAATTAGACATTTAACTGCCATACAAATGTGGTTATTGCACTGTATTCCTGTGGCACATACAGTGTTTGTGAACTGCTGTACTGTAATTATTACGTTACTCACTTCTGAACAGTTTGTGGTTTGTTTTTGTTGACATTAGCACAGGCTGCTCAACACAACTGAACATATTTCAGTACTGAGTATGCCTACCTACACCCTGATTTTTGCCTGAATACACAGGTGTGTTGTACCTTTGGGTAGGGGTGCAGAACTGCAAAGAGCATTTTTTTATTATCATGTGAGGTTTATCTTGCTGAACATACAGGGTTGCTGTGTACCTGTTAGTCTATCAAGGCAAGTAGTCTGTCTGCGTAGCTCCCACCTGTGGACATATCCAGATGGTAGCTAGAGGTTAGCCTATTATACTTTGTCTGTGCACCACACCAATCTTTTCAGCACTGGCACTTTGGCATTGTCACATTTGGTTGCTAGCAGTACATGGCTACATCCTGTGATATTTCTGTGTTGTACTCCTACATAAGGGCATGCTTGTGGAACTCCTTCCAAAGCTATTTGCAGAGTGTGTAACAGCAGTAATGCTGATATGCCTGTGTGTTTCTGCCTCTGCCAGGCCTCAGATACTCTCAGGTATATATTTGAACAGCCTCAGTGAAAGGTACATATAAGTGAGATACACCTGCAATATATTACAGACATATTGCAGTTGAGACTTTCTTGGGAATCAGAACATATGTATACCTACACCTTTTCTGATGTGCAAGCAGTGTCTACTCTCACCTATTGACATTATTCATTACATGTCTGCCTAAAGTTAGTACTCTTCAGAGTGATTCAATGGGGCACAGCTAACATTTGTTTACAAATCAGGGACATCCCTGTAAAGCAGTCACAGTTGGGGTGTCTGGCCTCTGCCCTATTCAACTTTGCCAGTATTTATCCTGGTCTGATACTGTGTGGTGTTTGTAAGGTGCTACTGTAACATTATTCCCTGCTTGGATGGCTCTGTTCTCTTTTCACAGTCATGTCATGCAATTCCACAACAACTGCTGGTAAAGACCCACAGAACAGGATTTGTGTTATACCATTCCGAATTTCCATTTACATTCCCTCATTGTAATGCATGATATATTTATTTCAGCAGCAAGTTATTTGTATATCTGCTGTGGCTTAGTGGTAATTCATGCAGTCTATTCTGTCAATGGTCTGAGGTTTGAAACTGACAGAGGTCTTTTCTTTTGCTGCTGAGCAGAACAAGGGCCCTTCCATAGAGTGACTAAGGCACTTTTAAGCAGTTGTAAGTGGGTTTGCGCGATGCTTAGCGATGCTTAGCTAAGCACACACATGTGTACACTCGCTTAAACCCGCTTACTACCGCTTAAAAGTGTTTACTCCCACTAACCCCCACGCTAATTTCTTTTAAAGAAAAGAAAATGGGGAGATAGGAAAGTGGTGAAAAAGGAGGCACAAAGAGGGACAGACAGTAGGTAAACAGGTTCGGGATGTGCAGGACAGGTGTAGGGAAGGTTCATAGCTGCCCATTTCTTTACCAGCAACAGCTGTGCATATGCAATAAATTTGGAGTGAAATTTTAAACCATCCACCCCTGGGAGAGGGGTGAGGACAGCAAAGTATGTTGTACTGCCAATTATAATTATCAGTTTACATGTCCAATGGACATGTGTGCGAAATAGGCAGCTATGTATGGGGCGTAATTTTTTTGTGGGTACAGATTGCCCTTTTTTTTTTTTTTTTTCAGGTGAGAGTGGAAAGTGAGGTAGAGGAAGTAGGTATGTTCGGGGAGGTAAGTTGGGGAGGTAAACAGACAAGACAGACAAGACGCATACAGGGGCGGTGTATGACACATGGGGTGGGTGAACACAATTGACGGGGTCGGATGTTTGGAAATCGCAAGCCCATGAGCCCACAGATGGTAAAGGTAGAACTGAGATCCCCACCCATGGGCAGTCACCACTGCACCTTTACAGCCCCGAGGGTGGCTGTGCTGGGGGCTGCGTAGGACAGGCAGGCTCACCCGTGAGACACGCCACTCTTGCCTCGAGCTGGCGTAGGGGATCAGTGACTGAACACTGGATCTCCCTACGCACCACAGCCCGGACCCTTTGAAGGGTGACAGGTGGCCCTTCTCCACCCACGCTTGCACGGGGGGACGAGCCCCATCCCCTGCAGCGCTTCCACCCGAAGGTGGCACAGGACCAACGGAGGAGGGGAGCCTGAGCTGGGCACCTGCTGGTGCCAGGTGCACTCGCCAGCTGAGGAGGGAAAGGTGGGTCCGCTGGGACCGGCCTTCCCATACGTTCTGTGATTAGGTGTGTTTAATTACAACATAAACAACAGCATTCCAGATTAGTTGTAACAGCATGCAGTAATATTCCCATTAACCCAACACACCAAGGTTCCAACAGTTGAACAGCAAGCATAACACATGCATATATTGAACGACAGTGGATATTCCAACAGCATGCAGGAATGTTTGGTAGCAATAGGCCACCATGATTGTGGTGTTTGAACAGGGAACATGCATCAACGTGAATGCAAATATTTATAGAACAATAGGACATATGTCCCAAAAAATATTTAAGATTACACATACCCAATGAGGTGTGGAATTGCATGGTTTATGCACATACAGTAGGGTGTAGAAAAAAACCTTGATTAACATCTTATAATTACTTTTAGTCTACACTACATTCCTAGTGACTGCAAGTGTATATCCCCTACATGTATTATTACACTTGCCACCATGCATTAGGTTGTGTAATGTGTTTGGCTCGTTCAATATATGCCTGACCTATATCTGACATACTAACTGTCCAAGATGCAGATGTTACTGCTACATATTCCTTGATTGCATTTATATTTCTTTATCTACATATCTGGATGTTTTCACATGACATTTTCACTTCAATTTGTACAGAACCCTGCATTTCTTGACACACACTCACATTTCTGGGAAACAAATTAACATGCTACTCGTGTGCCAGATTTACTTATGCATGCCAGCCAGTAACTGACTGTTGAGCACTGTATATATGCTTCACAGCTGCTAGCACTTCCATCACCCACTTTATATGGGACTGCACAACTCTGGGTTGCCATCACTTTTTAAAACAGTACTATTTGTATAATGCAAGGGTACAACAACATTTCAAACTAAGTGACACAGACACACTCCGGGTTTTAGACCTTTATTAATGACATTACACACTTTTTCACAGGCTCACTCCTTTATTTGTTATAACAGTGCATATGGAAGACATATTCAAGACATATTATACCTTTATTAATAGATTAGAACACTCTTTTTCAGGCTCACTCACTTATTTTATATGACAGTACCTGCAGAGATATTATTCCAGACATGTTGCCTTTATTAATGGGTTACTACACTCTTTTTCTGGCTCTCTGACTTTTTTATCTGACAGTACATGCAGTGGACTTATTCAGGCCATTTTATGGCTGTATTATTAGACTACAACACTTTATTTCATGCTCTCTCCCCTATTTTATATAACAATACATGCAGAATAATCACTAACCTGCCTGGTGGTGCAGCCTTAGCAGCCTATCTGCATAGGCTTGCTGATTCGCAGCACGGTCACCTGCAGCTATAAAGTAAATAAAGGGATATGGAGACATACCTATCCATTATACAGAATCAATTACCAATTCTTACATACTGCATTCCATGGCTACCTACTCGGTTGTGGGGCATCCTGCATCCCACGGGCCTCCTGTATCCATTGGTTCAGGCGGTCCTGCTTCCATCTCTTCAGGTCTGCATGGTGATGACGGACCTGCTCTCCAGTCCAAGGAACGCCTGTGACACTGGTGAGGTCATGAGCTAACCAGTTCCAAGCCTTTGCCTTGTACTCTGTCCCTTGGAACTGGCCCTGCAGGAGTCTTGACTCATGATGGTGGACAAGGAGCCAAACCATGTATTTCGACTCCTCGATGCCCCAATGTTGCGCTTGGAAGCATGTACCCTCTCCAGCACCAGCCATTCTAACTGCCAATGTGAGCTACAATCAGTTATGGTAAGTATTCCCGCCTATGGGGCTTAAATATGCCGCATTTCCCGCACTTTTTTGTGATTGGCCATTTTTGAAAATTCTCGGCTGACTGCAGACCTGCTTAGTAATGGTTAATCTACCATTACTAAGTATATGTATGTTAACAGTGGCTGCTTGTCCTAAGTTGTCATGGCTTAGTGGTTCTGTACTTTGATTATGATGCACAGAGTCCTGGGTTCGAACATTGTCATTCATTTTATTTTCATACTGTCCAGACAGGCTAGGGGGTGTGGCTGCATTTAAGCAACTTTGCTCTACATTGCTCCACGGTGCCCTATGGTGCCCTGGTTGGCACGGCGCGCACGTCCGCACAAACACATTGCGCTGGTTAAAGCGCTATTTCGCTATGGGCACCTCTATTGTGCTGGGTAAAGCACTCTTACACTTTGGGCAACTCTATTGCGCTAGGTAAAAGGCTCTTACACTTTGGGCAACTCTATTGCGCTGGGTAAAGCGCTGCTTAACTGCAAGCAATTATATATCAGGATCCTTTAAAAATATATATTTTGATCACTGATACATTGGCCATTTCACTGCTTTTTATTAATATTTTAATCATATTTGTCAGGTATTATTCCATATACTGATTTAAAACATAAATAAGAAGGAGAGTGTTGGACTCGAACCGTGAATGCCTCTTCTTTGTGCGAACGCTCTACCATTATGCTATTGCTATTTGCTGTGATTTGCATAAACATTCTTTCTTATGCTCTTCCATGTCGGAATTGCTATCTACAGCTAAGCAATGGACACACCCGAGCACACATGCGCAAATACGGGCAGCTATTTCGGGAATGTAAAAAAAATAAAATTAATGTTTTACTTTTTATAACTGTGATGGGGGTTTACAATGTCAGGGAGTGTGGTGTTGGGTGCAAGGACATTTGAGCGGACTCGCTCTTGTGTAATTTCATTTTACTTTTCCAAACCTTGCATGGGCGTGGACATTTAGACTGTTCGACAGTCGGACACGCCCCCTGCTTTCCTACACGGTCCGTGTAAGACTTACGGTTGAGTCAGCGTGCCATCATGAATATTCATGGCACGCTGACATCATACCGTTCAACTGCAGCCTCTGAGTAAGACTTATTAAGTCTTACACAGAGGATTCGTGAATCCGGGGACATGTTTCACAAACAATAACACTATCAATCTTGTGGGAATGTAGAACATTTTCCAATAAAAAAACTTTATTATTAATGCTCCTAGCATTAGCAACCATCAGAGAGGCATCAAATGTTGCTACCTGTGAAATGTTAAATTTTCAACTTGACAAAAATCCGGTTTAGAGTTTGTCAAATATTTCAAAATATCTGCTGCAAAAATTCTCTTCCCTGATCTTGACAAATGCATGCCACCCTGTCTGAACATATGTATGACCAAAACTAGGTTTGGATGCTCTGCTCATTTCCATTTTTCCATGTAGGTATTTACCCTAAAAATATTTGCATTCACCATGGCCAGCCTATACTTTCTACAGGTAATTTATGAAAAATACATCCTAACAACAGTACAAGCTATACTATCTAAGAGGGCTGTCAGTTCCTTACTAAAAGTAAGACAATCCTTGCAGATAAGATCATTTGTACTGACATGAATAAAAACAGATCTGTACTTCCTTACATTAAGGTATTCCAAAGCTTGCCTCATGCCTTCTATTTTTGCTCCTGGCAAGCACGACACTAACTGATGTTCATTATCTTCTCTACAAGTATAAGTATCAGTTCCTCTAATAACTGAATTTCCAATTACAAGAATATCTTTGCTGACCTGCTCTGAAGAATCTTCAACTTCTAATACAGTATTATCTGCTCTGTCTATTGTTACAAAGGATAGATCTTCATCACCATTAGTCTTAATAATCCTATGGTTTTCATTGAGTATTAAATTCCCACCCAGCTGATATTGTAAATCCACAGCTTGAGCCATGTAGTCAACATCTGTCTTTCTCTTCTTTTCTCTTACAGTAATGTTCTTCAATACTCCCACATTAGAAAAAGTTGTTTGTTGTGCATATAACAGTAGAGCCTGCTCGGTGCTAAATCAGGAAGGCAACATTTACTGTAGTATGTACATATGTCATTTTTGTATATGAGGAACAATAATGGCCTTAGTATTGAACCTTTTGGAATTCCTATTCAAACTTCTAATGGCATAGTTTAGAAAGATGACTTTATTTGATTTCATCATACTGATTGGTCTCAAATACTAAGGTAGCTTTCAAACCATGTCTTAATATGCATAGTTAAAGTTGTTTAAATTGTGAGAAGTAGATTGTGAGAGACTCTGTTGAAAGCTTTTGACACATCTTAGAATAAGGGTAGGTTTTGGTTTAAGGATTGTCCATTGATTGCAACAGTAGGACCTTGCTCCCCCTTGACCATGACATTAATTAAATGGGCCATCAGATTAAAAGTGAATGCATACATGTGCATATATCTATATCTATAGCTCTCTCTCTCTCTCTCTATATATATATATATATATATATATATATATATATATATATGGGTTCCTATGAGTTAAACGACACGTCGTTCCATCGACAGCCGGCAGATGGACTTCAAGTAACCGAAACGTGAAAGGAACGAAACCTGAAACCAACAAACGTGAGTTAACCGAACGTCAAAGGAACGAAAACCGAAATCAACGAAAGTCAGTCAACTGACACCGACGCGGAGGTAAGCGAAATGTGTAAGGGATGTGTATGTATGCAGTAGTGACGGATGTTAGGATGCGAGTAAGGTAAGTGTGCGATGTACATGGTCTGTGGGGATGGGGTGGGTTAAGTGAGTTAGGGTTAGGGCTCTGGTCGGGTAAGTGTGTAGTAGTGATATCTTGTGGGTAGGGGTGGGTTAAGTGAGTTAGGGTTAGGGCTCGGGTCGGGTAAGTGTGTAGTAGTGATATCTTGTGGGTTAGGGGTGGGTTAAGTGAGTTAGGGTTAGGGCTCGGGTCGGGTAAGTGTGTAGTAGTGATATCTTGTGGGTTAGGGGTGGGTTAAGTGAGTTAGGGTTAGGGCTCGGGTTAGGTGAGTGTGCGAGAGTGACGGACCTTAGGGTTAGGGTTTGGGTCAGGGTTGTTGATAGGTGTGCATGTCAGGTTTAGTGTTGCTTTGGTAGGAGTTTGGTTTGCTTGTGTTGTGTGTGTGGTGTTTGGAGTGGGGATCCGTTTTGTTTTTTAATTA
>NC_056739.1:1455312203-1455374581 GCF_019279795.1 Protopterus annectens
TATTGTACGTTTTTTATTTTTTATATTTGTTCCCCTAACAGATTTGTTTGTTTTTCAATTGAATTGTACAGGTTATAGGTCACATAAAAGGTGGGAAAAGTGTTGAAATGGTTGATTGTAGTCTCATTTTTTTATATCACAAAAACCTGGCATTTTAACAGGGGTGTGTACACTTTTTATATCCACTGTATATATGTATACATACATACACACAGACAGCCACATATATATCAGAAAAAGGAAAACTATTTGTACAAAAACAATATTGATATACACATTTCTAAAACAGACTGCTGTCACGATTTCTAGTGTAAGATCCATGTCAAAGATCATTTTGCAGTCTTTATAAAAAATTCCAAAACAGGATTCAAGCTAGTATTGCTTGTTTAAACCACAGTATGTGAAGTAAAAACAAGAGGTCAGTGCTTTCGCCCTTGTCAGAGCTTCATATGTATATATATATATATATATATATATATATATATATATATATATATATATATATATATATATATATATATATACACACACACACACACACACACACACACACATATATATATATATATATATATATAGGTTTACTATCAGTATGTCAGACCGGACTCGGTCGAACGCTGTTTACATCGACCCTCATCCACGAAAGATGACAATGCCAAATGCTGACATTGCCAAATTACTTCTCGAATTTGACCACGGAAAGGGCTTTAACATGGGTCGAGATAGGGGTGAGATTTGTACTTCGGCAATGTCGAGTTCGACATTGTCACCATTCAACCCCTTGCCTTTCGTCGAAGTGGATTCATCTGAAGTCACTTGAACATATTTATAATAAACTATATATATATATATATATATATATATATATATATATATATATATATACACACACACACACACACACACACACACATATATATATATATATATATATATATATATATATATATATATATATATATATAGTCTTTATTATATTATCACATGCTTACAAAAGCAAATGACAATTAATCGACCCCATGTAAGCAAAAGCTTACAATGTCGAAACCTCAAAACAGTGATTTTTTCCAAGGGAAAAAAATCACTGTTCCAAAATTAAAAAAAAAAAAGCTTTAAAATATTACATAATAGCCCCCCACACCCCCCTACTTAAATATACCAACTCCGAGATCGCACTACATTTCTGAAAATGGCAAAGTAACGAAAGCGGCCAAGCAAATTCTTACCCAGGGAAAGAATTAGCTGAAAAGCCACTTCACTATTTTGCCTTTTCGTTCTTTTAGTTTCGATCAAGATGCATTCAACAAAATGCGTCTGCGATCACGCAATAGGAATCCTATATATATATATATACACACACACACACACACACACACACACACACACACATATATATATATATATATATATATATATCTATATATACGTACATACACATATATACATACATATATATACACATATATACATACATGTATGAACACACATGTATAGCTGAATTCATTGTTTTGTACAGTAAGTTCATTTGGAATGTTAAACTGAAGATATTCAGCCTTTTGCTTGATCTTTGGCCTCCTGATAATAAAAATGTTCCTGTACAAAAAGACCGGTTGAAGCCTCTTGGTCTGATAATGTTTGTGTGCCTGTCAAGGGGAAACCATGCCACAGGCAGTAGGATTTGACTCTTAAAAGAAGGCCTCCCTCCTTGGATCTGCCTATTCAGACATCACCCCGGTCCTTATTATAGATCTAGTCCATCAAGAGAGCAAACACAACTTGCACTAGCATCTGCTGTTTTCTCAAAACCTAGTTGTCATTGCTAATCCCACATGCCATAGAATGGATAGTTATTGAATCTTACTATGAGGGAGAGTAGGAAGGAAACATATATACTGATTAGCAGCATTCAGCTTCCACTTCCAGGTTTCACTTTATGTTTATTCTTGCTTTTACCACTATAATTGTTCTAGTAGTATGTTGTATTTGCTAATATTACAGGGTTACTGTGGTGGTGCTGTGGTAGCGTTGTCGCCTCACAGTTAGACGTTGCCCGTTCTATTCTCAGTTAGAGCGTCTTCTGTGTGGCGACATGCGTGAACAGGCATTCCTTCGTTGAAGGTTGTGCATTAGGCCCGGCAAGCCAGCACGTAAAACTCTACTGCCAATCATTAGCGGACTGGAGTTCCACTGTGGCGACCCCTAACCAGGAAAAAAAGCCGAAAGACACAAACAGGGTTACTGTTTAATATTTTGTATTTAAAATGTTTTAGTAATTAAAAAAAACTAATACAAGCCTAGTGGACTAGCCTAGTGTAGTATGCTGAGAGACAAGTACAGTATACAACAGGAAGGGGTTAATACTTCTATAAACTGTTTCAGTATTAGTCAGTTTTGCTAATACATTTTTTTGCCTTTTGCATTCATCATAACTAGAAAGGGACCTGTTTGTGTCTGTCTTTCCATTTAGTTTGGAAACAAGCAAAATTTTTATTTCAGATTAAAGCCATAAAATAAAATTGGAGTAAAGTTATCTGTTTCTAATTTCAGCTAGAATAAAATTACACATTTTGTGTTGTAGTTCATGTCTTGAGTAAATGACTTACATGACATCGCCACTGAGTCCTTGTATACTTAGTGTGCAGGTAGTAACACTGTCTACCATCCATCTGCAACCACAGGGCCTTCCCTCTCTTGACAGCCTGATGACTATACCATTGTTAGTACTATTGTCACAACACTTGGAAGTCCACCCAGGCATCCTGCCCCTTTATTCCCTCAGATTACCTGGACCTGTTAGTGGCACAGCATAAACATAAAATATAATAAACCCATCCATTTTGTCAGCTGTGAAGTTGGTAGGAATCAAGACACTGCAACCAGACAACTACATATTTTATTTATTATATGAAGGCAAATACACGTCCTTAACACAAATCTATAATCAGCTGCATAAATAAATTCATGTAGGGAAAAATTATCCATGCATACGTAATAAAATAGTGGCCTTAATAACTTTATTCAGGTAGCTTGAACATGACTTATTGCTTAATGAGCTACATTCCTATTGTTCTTGCAAATAAATTACTTAATAACATGAAGTATTGTAAAATTATAATCTAATATGTATGCTCTTCTGGGAAGCCTATAACACTTATTAACATACCTTAGTTTACCAGTATATTGAAAGAATGAAGACCGTAATGAGTTCAGAAAACATATGGTAACTTTACTGAAACACCATGACTTTGTAATTTTAAATGAAGGTTTCAGCAGTTTGTCGACCTTTTCCTAGTACAAACTAGTCCATGACAGTTACATCCATTAAGTCTGACACAGCAAAATTATTTATTGCATCAGCCACACAGATAGTATAAGCTGTTAAATATCTGCTCTTAAAAGCAGGATAGTCCGCATATTCTAGCTGCAATTATGTGACCCTGCTCATAAAAAGCATTACCAATGAATGGATATAATTACTTAAATACACATGAAACTTCATACTTAATAAGCAACCAGATTCTGCGGGGCTGAATGCTATTAAAATGTCGGTCAACAAAGATTACTGAACATGGGATGGCTTTATTTTATTAACAAAAAAATTATATTTTATAATAAAATAGGGCAACTCACATTGTTCTTACCTACTCACCATGAGAAAAGTGGCACAAAGCCTATTCATGATTTGTTTGATTTCTAGAAGATAGTACGGCCATATAGAAACTTTAATGTCAATTTGAACTATTGAAAAACAATGTACTTCTCCAGTCCCAGACTGGATGATTAACACTTCAGTTATCATTTTCAAAACTGAACAACAGTGCAAATAAATATTTGAATTTTTTTTTTTATTTATTTTTTTTTTGTGAATATAATTTAAATCTACAATTTTGTACTGTTCAAATATTCATGCACACATACATTTGCATGACATTAAACAAGCATAGTTTGTTAATATATAGATATGCACATACATACGTTTGTGTGTGTGTAATACTAAGAACTGTATATAAATTGCAAAAAAAAAAAAAAAAAAAACATGAAACATAAAGGCACTTGAGCCATGGGGTGAGAGGGGGTGAGTGTAGCCCCCACCTTAAATGGATACATTGAGTGTGCTCTCAGTTCCAGGCTCTACACTGTTAAAAAAATAAAAATTCTCATCCTCTAAACATACACAGAGGAGGAGGAGGAGGAGGAAGGGCAGGGTGAAAGGGTCAGCCACCACTTGTGCCATCTTGTAGCCACATAAAATACATGATCACATTAGTTAAAAAATAGTAAATTGCATCTCTACCAATGCTAGTTCACTTTGACTCGCTAATTCTGATCGCTTCTCCATCTTGTTTTGGCTCACTACAAGTGAATGGGCACCTATTCTTAGTCTTATACAAGTTACTGTCTCAAAATGCCAGGCAGTTTTGTGATTGGAGCATGGGGTAGTGTAAATGTCATTTAGTGTGTGTCAAGCACCAGATTGGGAATCATTCCTGAGGAAGCCGAATTTAGTAAAATAATTTTCTCATTTTGGTCATTTGAACTGTGGACTTATTTGTTTTTTCTTTTGCTAGGAGACTAGGGGAGAGAAATTCTATAAAACAGAAAAAAGGATGCTTGGAAAATTCCAACAAATCCACAAAACACTAAAGGTTAGAGTAGGTATCCATTATTGATTCAATGGATGTTTCAGAATGTCCCCGATTTTGCTGATATAGTTTCTTCCACCTTTTCTTTTTGTTAGTATCAGAACAACAGCTGCATGAATAACAGATTTTGCATTAACCTTCTGACTAAATCAGAAAGCTAATACAAATCATGTTAAACTAGCAACTTTTGTAAACTATAGGATGGGACCAACATGAGCAAAACTCAAGCAGGTTGCACCAATGTAATTAATTACATTATGGGAGATTTGGGCAGTATTACCAGTCAGGCAAGATGCAAAGTAAATAGCTTTACTACCCCTGGCTGACAATTGGTGGAGCACAGATTCATGGGGCAGGGTATTTGAAGTGGTACTGAAGGACTTAATTGGTACTAGTGGGAAGGTATTAGCATCTGTACATATGGAGGCAGTGTCTTTAACATATAAATATACTTAGTAAAATGTGCTTGAGATGAAAGTTTGTTGGCATGTTTTTGATTATTTTTTTTCTATTGTCCAGCTAAACCCACTGGACACTTGACTTGCACATAGTCACATAGTAGGCAAATAAAGGTGGAAGGAGTCAAACCCTCCTCACTGGGGATAGACAGCAGCTCATTAACAGCTCAGTGCCTTAATCCTCTATATTAACTGCCAGACATTAGGGCAGGACGTTGAAGGCAGTGTTGCTGAGGCGCTAGAGGTTCTAATAAATTGTTTTAGTTATTTTGGGCTCTTGACATTTTTGTTGTATATATATTAGGGCAGAACAGTTTAAACATTTAAAATTTAATTTAAATTAAAAAATGTGGTGGTACCTATGTAGTTAAACACAAACCTTTGCTCTGCCCTCCCAAAACTGGCAAATTTAGTTGAAGCAGTGGCAGATTCAGGATTACACTTAATACATCATCACAATAATTGGAGTTATAAAGTTATTTTGCTTTAAAATGCATGTTGATTCTGTTCACTTACTCTGTCAACTTAGATTAAATATTATCCCTAATTGTCCCTGATTCTTTCCAGACTTATCCTTGATTCTGGAGCAAAAATATTGAAAGCTACTGGTACCATGAAGCTCTTAACAGATTTTATAACAGAGACTGTTTGGCAACTATGCAGTCTAAGCACCTGTGATTGGTTGCCCTTAGCAACTGATCTCAGAGCTTTCCTGACAACGTCTAGTCATAGGAGTAGAGACTACTGGGAGGTGCAGATGTGCAGGTCTTCACGGATGGTTTTCTCTGTGTAAAAGAAAAAGCTCCAGTGGGTGCATTCTGAGCTGAAGGATCAGAATAGTATAGTAAAACAAATGGACTCAGCTGAAAGAATCCAGAGTGAATTTTTCTTTGAACTAAAATCTATTCATTTTATTTTAGTTTCTGACAGGAAACCACATCAGACTTTGAGCAGCATAGCTGTCAACTGTCCCTGATTTTCTCTAACAGTTTTAGTCTGTTCCTCAAAGAACTTATGGCTTTCTGAAGAAATGAGTGCAGGAGATTTAAGCAATAAGTGATGACGTGGTGTGGTATATTGAAGATTTACTCATGGTTGGCATGGTTTAATCATGAGGGCGAAGCCTGAGTTTTTAAATAAAGCCAACCGTGGAAAATTTCAATATACCACAACCACAGAATCAATTATTGCTATTATACAATGACATTATTTAAGAAAAAAATACTTACTTTTCTTAAATAGTGTCTTTGTATAACAGCCTGTTCTTTCTTGGTATATAGCTTTTTTGTGTTGATGTACTGCACATGCGTATGGGACTTGCGTTCCTATGCATACCCAGTACATCAATGCTTTGAAACGGAAGCAATGGAGAAAAGAAAGTCTCCATTGCTCCGTTTTTTCTTTTTTTTATTTATTAAAAAAAAGAAGGTTTTGGACACTTTATACCAACGGAAAAAAGTCCGGGCGACCGGACCTTTTTCCGTTGATATATTATGGGATTTACAATGGGCACGCTGGCCAATCAGCGCGCACATTTTGGAATATTAATGAGAGGGTCATTGTATAACTGACATTAATTAAGATCACGCACAGCCTAAAATACATGAGGGTAAACAAGCAGTGCTAGTAGAACAGATGATAAATTTGTATACCCTCCCATACAAATAGTACTCTTCAGCATATTTCAAGAAAGCACTTACACACTCAGGGGGCAGTTTTATATTAGAGTTTTAATGTACAAGCCCAGTACTTTTTTGCATTAGTATCATTTCTAGTGTGTGTGTATATATATATATATACAGAGAGAGAGAGAAAGAGAGAGAGAGAGAGAGAGAGAGAGAGAGAGAGAGACATCTATGTGCAACATTGGCCTCTCTTGATGACTTAAGATAGAGGGATAACAACTTTTTATAATTCCAGAAGCAGTAACAGCATCAAGAGAGCTATGCACAGCTTCTGAGGTGGTAGCATCATGTTTGGAAATGAAATACATGACACACACACACATATATATATATATATATATATATATATATATATATATATATATATATATATATTTATAGATCTAGGACTTCTGATCGAAAGATCAAAAGCCCAAATCCATTACCACTGAACACACTTTAACGAAAACGCTTTCATCAAAAAAGCGCTTTTGTTAAAGTATGTTAAAAAAAAAAAAACACAAAATCTACTTGAATGCAGGGGGCAAGCCCCTGCACTTCTGATGGGGGCTGCACCCCCCCACACCCCCTACTTTAATATTCTCAATCCAAGGTCGCACTACAGTGGGGAAAAGGGAATTTTCCCTTAATGCACCATAGCATAACCGGAACAACAAGCATACTTAAGCGAAAGTGTTGCTTCGGTGAACAGCACTTTCACACAAGTATGCTCACCAAATTGGGATTCGGTGAAAGATGCAGTCGAGCATCTGTACGGATCCCATATATATATATATATTTATACATACACACACACACACACACACACTAACAGAACATTATGATTTAAGGCTGGCACATAACCACATTGCGGAATTGTGCTCCCTATCCATTGTATGTGTATACATATAGACCTAAAATCCCTGAGACACTAAGATAGGCTGGAAGCTCTTTTGAGGGAAGATCTCTGCATCACTTGATGCATCATTAGAGAACCAGTTAATCTGGTCCTTCTATATCTCTGCAAGTCTAATATCTCCACCAGTACTAGAACCAGAAACTTAAATATTCACCAACAGATAAGTAAAACACACTGGAGGGATGGGCATATAATTCTGAACCTCCCAAAGCTGTGAAATAAACTTCCTCTGAATGTTAAGCAATGTGACTTACTAACTTCCTTTAAACATAACATATATGACTGGATGGGTAGTCAAACGTTTTGCCCAGGATTGACTGACATTGCCCTTCCATAGAAAGGTGAGGCATGAAAGATGGCACCAGCAAGGTATGAATTGTCATAAGACTTAGTGGCCTTGAGATAACTATTAATTCTATGAAGATGAAATATATTACTTTCACTGTTCCTCCACCTTTTTCTGATATGAAACCAGATAGATCTGTGGGAAGTGGTAACAGTTCATACTGCTGTGCCTACAACACAATGTAGCTGTATTTACTACTTCTTATTTTTTATGGCAATCAATGTGGGGAGAGGGGTACCTTACAGCAGTAAATGTAAATACATTACCACTTTTGGCAATCACTTGACAGACGGTTGGCAGAAGTGACTCTCTTTGGGGGGATAGTCTGTGGATGTAAGCAAAACCAGTTGCCTGATTCATGCAAAACAATCAATGTATTGACTGATTTGGTGTATGTATAGATATATGTCTAAGAGCAAGAGATTGAAATAATTTACTCTGGTATTTTTTCCATATAATCAAACATCAGAGATGTACACAGAAAGTAAATGCCTTATTTGGTGTAGGTTGAGGAAGTATGCTACACATGAAAGTACAGGGTCATTACATGACTACTGTTGAATAAAAATGGTATGGCTTGTTGGGGGTCATTTTGTGTCCTTAGCATGCTGAAATGTATTGCTGTGGCTATGATTTGTTGCATTTGCTTCTCATTGGGGCATTAGAAGTTTACATAATATTGTGACTCATATTTTGTTTTTTGACAGATGAAGTATAACTGCAAAAGGCAGTTACTAGTTTATGTCTGAATGATTACTAGTATGGCTTTTGGGGGGAATAGTATGTTTCACATAGTAGTGTCATCATTATATTTACTTGATTCCTTCAAAGTCAAATGTGTTTTGTAGCCAAGTGTCTTATTAGAAGCCCTTGAATTGTGCATTGTGAATTGCATTTGGGGAACTGATGTAAAGACCTTTTATATCTCATTTGTCTGTGACGAAATTCTTTTTCACCATTCTTGTAGACATAAGAATACAATACCTACAATGGATCACACTTCAAAGGGGAAAACTGTTTCTGTAAATGTGTAAATAGCTATATGACTGTTCAAATAAAATTGTTAACAGTGCTGGGTCTGTACAATATTATCTTTATTATACAGTATAATATGGAAGAACGAATGGATTGACTTATTGTACAATGAGGAAGAACATGTGGAATGACTTATTGCATAGCAATTGCTTTCCATACCAGAGGTTTGCATATGTGTTACTCTTATTTCTGTAACTGAATTACTCATTTCCAGTGAATCTCGGTAGCTGTGCATTTGTATCCTGATTAGTGCTAAAAACAGTCCACTAATTAGTCCACCCACCCAATCAACAAAGTAAAATAAATAAAATATATACATATAAAATCAAGTGCTTCCGAGAGATTTTCTTTTCATAGTTTAGAACTATGTTTAGTTTCTACATGGAGGCTATTTGACCTCTGAACAAATAAAACTAAAGTCCACGATATTTGTGTACTAGGATCTTAAGATGCCAGGAGTACAAAATTACACACATTTCACCAGAAAAATATATAGCTACAATACCATGTTTTCAGCCATGTAAAACTGTGGAGTGAAATTCATAAGTTTGCCACACTGGAAGTTCTGAGGTTAGAACTGCAGTCTTATGTGCTTTTTATAATTGCAGACCCTGTTATTAGCTAGTATGCTATATACAACAAAAAGAAAGTGGATTTATCAAGGGGTCTTCTCCTAAAAATTTCATAAAAATATCTTAAGGTGACTGTCATTTGATGTTAGGTTAGCATTCAGGCTAGGATGGTCTTTGAAAAATGACAGTGCAACTTGTATAAAACAGCTAAAGCAACTACGTAGCTCTCAGTTATTTTCAGAGAAAAATAAAAAAAAATTTCAAAAGCATACACAATGTTGGTGTAATTTCAAAACTAAAAGTGGTGTGTTTCTGTACAAAAGTTATATTTTTATTCTTTGTATATGTTGAAGCATAAAAATACATTTTTTTTTCATTAAAATTCAAGATGTCACCCCTCCTTTGTCTTTGAGGGTTTGAGCTCAGTCCAGTTATATCTTATAGGTTATTGCACCCATTACATTACCTGGAATTTTTTGAAGAACATTTAAACCATTTGGGAGATCTAGGTTTTTAAACACACACAGTCAATATTCTAGGGACAGACTAGTTGAAGAGGATCAGCATTTAAAGGATTATTGTTCATTTATTGAAATTAAAGAAAGAATGAATCATTCAGACTATATGTGGATTTGTGACACACAGAATGATTAAATCAAGCACTATAAACAGCAATGTGCACAGCTAAAAGGTATGAGCTTGGCGGGAGGGGGTTATTGATGTTAGCAGTTCTTCTTGCCTATAACAATTTTGATTGTGGCAAGGCAGTTGGCATTGTTGCCCCACAGTGCTTTATTCTCCAGATCAGTTTACAGCTAAGGAACCTTCTGTGGAGAGCTTGCAAATCCTCCCTGTAAATGGTTCTTTTGCCAAATGCCACAGTTTCCCTCTACATCCTAAAGACATGCCATAGTTAAATTGATAATACTCCTAATTATCCATACTTTGTGTGCATGTGTGTGTGTGTGTGTGTATACTAGCATCCTATGACTGAATTACTCTTATCCTTTCTGCCCCAAAAAAGTAGTTGATTATCAATAACAATCAAGCAATGATAGAAACTGGCCCCAGAATTGTGCTGTTCATGCTGACATTCACACACCTATATCCTTACCATCTACTCATATTTGTAATAATAGCCACCATCTTGTGTATAACTGGCAATTCTGTATCTCCAAAGATGGCACGTATAGCAAATGACAGAAGGATTATCCAAATCCACATTGTGCAAAACATCCACTTATCATTGATCAAACAGAGCCCCAAGCCACTCTATTATACAGCAAGTAGTAATTCAATGATAAGAACAAGTAGGCTTAGACTTCTGGAAAATGTTCTGCTGGTGATGAGCATTTATCAGAATATTGCACTTTGTCACCCTGCTTTAGTATCATTGAAAGATTACTCAGATGACTATATATTGTCATCAGTTTTATGTCCTTCCAAGTGCTGCCATGGTTTTACTGGGGTTGCAGCACTGAAACTTTCATTACTACTTTTATAAATGACATCAAATGTGATTGTGATAATAGCATTGTTTCAGTGGCTGCATTTTTGCTTATCCAAAATGTATATTGTTTCTATGACAAAAGATGGTTACATGCAAGTTTACAGTATAATTCATTATTGTATCCTATAGTTGCAATACTAATATGACTCTGTATGTCCATTCATTCACCCCAGGGATGGGTGTTAAACTAGCTAAGAAACATTTGGGTATTATTCTAAGGAATGCAAAAGGTACTCTATGCACATCAGACCAACACGAAATCTCCCCCCCAAAAAAACATAAATTCCACGATCAGGAACACCACTGCAGGACAAAGTGAACTATTTTTATTGACACGTTCTGGTACCTCGGCTTCTTGCCTTCTGCTGGAATGTTTCTACAACACAATTTTGTCCCTATACATACTCCCTTCTTCCAATTATTTAATTAATCAATTATCTAATAAAGCATTACATAAATCAATACATCAAGCAAACATTTTCAGACTTTCAAGCTATTGCACCTCCCTATATAAACCAAATGGCATTAAATATTTACACAACAAATATGAATGCATTTTAAACAATATTAAATATATCATTATATGACTAAATATCTTATTAAATGTATTTAATATTATATATCTTTACTATCTTAATGTCAAAAAATATGTTACCATATTATAAAGTGCTGTTACTTCTAACTTTCCTATTACAATTTTAAATACAATACTGAGTATAAATAATAATTCATATCCCAAATTATAAAAGTATTACACTTTCATAAATGATCCATATAACTTTATGGTGGATTATAGCTGCACTTTTAAACAAATTTAAATAACTTTAAGTTCATCATTTTATCATATCATGTATCATATGTGATTTTTAAATACATCCAAAAGGTAGTCTGATTGTAGGAAAGAATTTCAACCGCATATTAAAGAGTTCTGAAAATACTGGGCAAGGGCAATCTGTTGACAGGAACAATCTGCAATATACTCAATGCACAGGCACAGATCCATACCATCCTCTTGCTCCTGGGGCCATATATTGGGTAATATCAGGTTATATTGGCTAGACTTGTAAGGACCCTTAAGTCATTAGCCTAATAATCTTCCATGAACCTATGAAACTATGAACTGCTTCTAGAAAAATTAAGATTGTCCCTATCAGCTAAGGCCCTCAATAATTAGACTGAACAACTTAAAGTTAAAGAGATTTTCTCCACAAGAGTAGATAAATCTCTAGAATTTGTGCATTACTCCTTTAATTATTATACTCAAACCAGAATTCACAAGATATTCTCATCATATGACTTCTCCTCTTAAATAGTTAGTTTTAATATAATATAATGTTCCTTTTCAGACAATAATGCCCTTATCTTAAAAATGTCTTTAGATTTTAATAAACTAACTCTGATAAATAAATTCCTTCATACATAATCAATATACAAGAATTCAAATATTGATTTCTTTCAGAAAATTGATTTTTATGGAAAAAATAATACTGAAGATGTGAACAAAGTTATGATAATGGATTATTTTAAAGCTTGTATATATGGCAAGACATTAGCCTGGTGTAGGAAAAAATAAAAGATTGTGACAGTGAGTTTATAGGCATTTGAGTCAAATTACAAACTGTTAAATCTAAGTTAAGTAAAGGAGACAAAACTAACAAAAAAAGAAATGGAAAACTTAAAAATACAATGAACTTTTATCTCATAAAACAGTCTTAGCTTTAGAAAAAAAACTAAAAACAGCCTCATATGCTACAACTTCCAAATATTTGAAATATCTTACTAAAAGAATGAAACTACAGTCTAAATTTAACAAGATAAAAAAACTAAAAATCTAATTAACAATACGATTTGCACAGATTCTGGGAATATATTGGATGCGTTTAGACAATATTACATTTCCTTACAACAGCGATCAAAGCAACTGGGTCACTTCAACACAATTTTATGTAATCTTCTCGATACAGCACGTCTGAAAAAAATATCTCCCAAATTAAAAGACATATAGACCGATCAAATTTCTTTTAAGAAATCTCTGCTAAAATAAAATAATTGGATTAATACCAAAATATTTAAGATACTCCTCAAGCAAATTAAACACCCATAATATAATGTTCATTCACTCATACAATCATAATGGACAATTCCACCTTCTTGGGGATATTATTTAATATTTCCTAATAAAAAAGAAGACAACAATCCCCTCATTTTCTCTGCATATAGACCAATATCTCTATTATATCTTGGCTATAACATTATGTCTATTTTAACTTATAATTTAAAAAAGCCTCTACATGAAACAATTAACATAGATCAATCTGATTTCATTTACAAAAGACAAACACAAAATAAAATTGAAAGAATGGTAGCACTTATTGATGTTTTAAATAACAATGATTAAGAAGTTGTATTTATTAATCTAGATATCAAAAGGCCTTTGACTTATTAAACTGTAATTGTTTATTCAAATCTTTAGAACTATTTAATTTTCCTTCTCAGTTTATATTAGTCTTAGATAATATGTAAAGACAGCATGGCGTAGGTTAAATATGGTCCATTCTCTTCTAAACCAATTCCACTAATTAGTGGAACAAACATTAGCAGCAGCAATTAGATCTCAAAAAATAAATAAATAAAAGGATTAGAACTGAATGAGCACTGTAATTCTAAAATTATGTTTTTTTTGCAGATAATGTTATGCTTAAACTTACTGAGAGCAATCATTAAATGAACTAAACTCAGTTATCAATACATTTTCAAACGTATCAGGTCTTTATTGTAATCCTCTTAAACCAAAATATCTTATTTTAAATAAAAAAAATAATTTAATTAACTCTCATTGTCATCTTATAGGCACTGAATCCCAAACTCTAGCTTATCTGGACATTATTATATATAAACCTATTGAAGAAACTAGAGATATTAACTATGATAAAATATTGAAGGACATATACAATTTGATGCTTAGATGCAATAAATGAATTATTTCCTTTGACAATAGACTTCATCTAATTTATATGATTTTACTCCCAAAGATTTTATGCATAATGCAAATTATATCCCTTTCCCCCAGTAAAGATTATGTAAAAAATCAGTCTTCTTCTTCTTTTGGCTTTTCCTGGTTAGGGGTTGCCACAGCGGATCACCTGTTTCCATTTCTTCCTGTCCTCTGCATCTTGCTCTGTCACACCAACCACCTGCATGTCCTCTCTAACCACATCCACAAACCTTATTTTAGGCTTTCCTCTTTTCCTCTTACCTGGCAGCTTCATCCTTAGCACCCTTTTCCCAATAGACCCAGCATCAATCAATAAAAAATAAAAAAATGTTATTCTTAAATTCCCATGGCTTCCAAAATACCCAGAATGTCTCAATTTCATCATACTAGACCCTGGAATTTAGGAGATAATATTTTTCCAAACATAGAAACTTATGCCAAAGCAGCAATACTTAGAGGAGTAGTAGTAGCAGTAGTAGTGAACTGGCAAGACCCTAGCTATACAGCAAATTGGAAATCTTTGCACATTTCCCTTTTTAATCTCCAAAAAATGAAACTTAGCACTATCTCTCTTGAGATAATAAACAATTCTTTGTGGTTATATGTATGCAACTGTGTTCAATTTAATATATTTTCCCACACCACTGAACTATATTGATTTAATCATAATAAATTAAAAACTATAATTATTCGTAATCCAGACCTAAAACTATGTTTGATGTATTAATTCCCTTTAGTATAACAAAAGGATTTGTTGAAGGAAATTATCACCAGAAGTTTCTTCAATAGAAAAATAATAACTTTCAATTTTGGTATGTTTGTTTCAATGATGCAGAAATTAAGTCATTGTTTGTCTTTTCGGGGTTAGGGGTCGCCACAGCAGAACTCCGGTCCGCTAATGATTGACAGTTGATTTTTATGGTGCCAAGTTGCCAGCCTGACACCAAACCTTCAACGAAGGTATGCCCATTCATGCATGTCTTTTCAGAGGCCACTCGACCGCGGGAAGGACATGCAGACTCCACACATAAGCCGAAAATTGAAAAGGAGAACCTCTTGTTGTAAGGCAACGTTACCGCTGTAGCACTGCAGCTTTTTGCAGAAATTAAGTCAATAAAATCATTAATTTATTTATTTTTATTTAACATTTGTTACAGGGAAAGTCCAACTTGGAACAAAGCCAACTTTCAGCGGACACCCAGGGAGAAATGCTCCAGACATATGTCTTTGTAATGTGGGAAGAAACTGGACCACTCAGAGAAAACCCACACAAATGCAGGAAGAACATGCAGACTTCCTTGCTGCGAGGCAACAGTGCTACCGCTGCACCATCCAAATTCCATATTAATCTCAGAATTTAAATTAGAAGTTCGACTGGTTAATTTTACAGAGCATCAGTGCTCATGCAAATTCTCCCTTTATTCTAATCCTATTATAAACAACCCCCTAAATTAATCATAAATCTATATAAAATTTTATATAACAATAATAACCCCAAAAACATAATCTCTATTTTATATAGGATCTTAGATTTATGTAACAGTAGTTTGAATAACAAATTTTGGAATTTCATTACTTTAGGTGAAAACAATTCAGTGTATGTAATGAGAAAATATATTTAATAAAATCTGTGGGAAATACCTCATTGGTACAATTTTGGTTTATTTATACCTGTAAATGTTTACATGGGGGGGGGCTTTTTAATACCCTATAGAGTATCAAAATTTGCTGGTGATAAGAATATTCAGTGCTGGAGATGTAAACAGTTTTGTAAGGCTGATTTGTTACACATTTTCAATGACTGCTCACATTTTTTCTGCCTACTGTAAGAAGATAATAAATTTCGTCAGGCCTTGTGGCCTGCCAACTTTGTATTAAACATTCCTAAAAACTTTCAGATAAATTATGAAAACTGCTTATTGTTATTGACTATTCTGTCCATGACGGGGAAAAAAAAGAATGACCAAGAGATGGTAGAAATACTCACCACCAAAATGTGAAAAATTCCTGACTTCTCTACAAGGAGTACCTCAAAAAGAGATCACAATCAAGAAAACAGGATATTTCCCAAATGTCTCATAACATCTCCATGGACTTTAGTTCTCTTGATGATTGAGAAATATTTAAATTTTGACTCCTCTACTAACTGTAACAATGTGTCCTCAGTTGTAACATGTTGAGTATTTAAGGATTTTTTTCTCAGTTGCATACTTGTGTCCTCTGCCATGCTTTGTATATATTATATATAGTTAATATACCTGTGAATTTTCACAATCTTTAATAAAATGCTGGAAGGAGGAAAGAAGAAGAAAAAAAAAAGAAAACAAACGTTAATGGACGATGTTTTAGTTTCCCCATTATAACTCTAACTTTCTCAAGAATCAAAGACAAAGCCACAAATATAACCTCTGAGAAAGGCCCAAAATCTGGGTCATTTTAAATATATTACTCCGATTCGCTAAATTCTCAAAATTATTTCCACTTTTAGGAGGAATGAAACAAAACTTTGAGAAACATCATGGTTGTCACTGTCCCTACAAAATAGGGACAGTTGAGAGGTCGCCTGATTTTGCATCAACATGCATTTTCTGAACGACACGAACTACAACACTCTAAAGTCTGGAATTACTGACTGACCTTAATCCTTAAAATAGGCGGGACAAAGCAAAATTGTGAGGCAAAAATTGGGAATATTTTGCAAAATCAATGAATTCCGTGGTGTGCTTCCCGTGGAGGCAGTATTTTGAAAAGTACTGTCTGAATTCACGAATGTATAGGGAGGATATAAGGTAGTTTTAAAAGCAGTTAAGAAATTAAATGCGTGTCCAACATAAAAAAATCCCAGTTCACACTACCACAAACAGATGGGGAAAGAGAAAGACTGGATGGCCAAAGATACCTAAAACGTTATCAAAAATGTTAACCTGCAAATCCGTTTTACATCAGAGAACTGTTCTTATTTCCACTCAAATCTATGTTTATGCGCAGAGTTCGTTACATCAAGCTGGAATCATAATTTTGAAATACCAACTAAGAAATTCTGAAGCAGCTAAAGGTTTTCAGCGTCTTAGTAATTCAAATTTGCCTCATGGAAATACATAAGATTGCTTATGTCTTCTGGATTACGTTGCCATTCTCGTTCAAAGCTGAAAGTGCTTTCAGCAATTTCGAAAGGCATGGGTGATGTTATCTCATAAGATAACGTGGATGTTATCAGCTGTAACGCAGGTGTACCTCACCTGTTTTGGTAAAGGAAGAGAGAGAAAAAAACACTGAATTAAGAAAGGCGCTGCTGCTGGAAAAGCCAGAGCTCAACTCATGTTTTATCCACGGCTTAACTACAAGGACATATATGCAAATCCTTTGTTCCTTTCTCCCTTTTCTGTTTATACAAGGTAGGGTATTTGGAGGTAAGGTAGGCGTTTTGCCTGTCCCAAGGTTCACATATATTCTTACTTCCAAAAGTAACATGCTGCTTTGTGGTTCTTCGTTTCTTCCTACGCTATAATGCTTTACTCGCAGCAGGTGAAAATAGCAAGTAAAAAAATAAGCATAAATGTATGCAGATATCACAGTTATCATGCATAACATTTCAGCTAGCTGCAGCCACTGCTCGGGGAAAAGGATTTTAGGATGCACTTTAAAAAGAGTTGTGCTTCGGTGCCCTGTTAAGTGTATATGCCCCCTAAGTACCTTAGCAACGATGTGGGGGGAAGGGTGCAGCTTCCCATACTCCCACAGCAAATCCCACCACCGTGACCACTGAGTGGAGTGAGTCGTCTTTTGTTAGCTCTTCGACAGGCCGCCCAGATGGCGCCCTGCTCCAGTGTCCCGTGACTGGCAGACTCGCTCAGCCAATCGTTGCTCAGCAAGCCGCGGGCCAGCTTCTCTTGCACCAGGTGCACCAAGCAGCTGCACAAAGAATAGTGACCAAGCGCGTGCGGAGTCTGCAAGGGTTTCTGCCGAGGAGTTCGGCAGCAGTTGGAGTCGAAGACGCTGACGATAAGGAGGCTGTTAATTCAACGTCTTTACCTGCACTTTAACTCCAACTCGGTTTTACGGACTTGATACTTTATTACTACTTTGCGAAGTCGTGTGGTGTGTTGTTGATAACCCAACAGTTGAATTACTCGCGGTAGCTTTGTCACGTTGGATTTGATGGTCTTCGGTGGGTCTCAAGAAGTACCTTTCACTTTAGACGTAATTAAGGTATGCGACTGTATTAAAAAAAAAAAAGAAAACTTGATGTTTTTAATCACCACCAGGTTTTGAGTTTTAGGTTATCTTCAGCGCATCCTCTCTAGATGTCTGTTGCCTTTATCAATCTCATGAGGACTGTGTTCCGATTCCTGCGTTTCTAACCCTTTAAACAACTTAGCTTCAGCACTGGTTTGTGGTTTACCAACTCGTTATACTGTGTATCTGTTTTTATTTTTTTCGTTATGGTACTGATTGCAGAGCTAATGAACAAAGATAGAAAATGGCTTTATAATTTTTGTATAAAGTAGCCTCAGCTAGCATTCAAATGTGCAGCACTCCTCAGCATGGCTAAAAAATCTGTAAAGGTTTGTATATTTCAGTGATACTTTATTTGCTCGGTTACTTTTGAATGCTGTTCCTGGCCACTTTTTCACAAGCAGACACGGAAAACATAGCAGGATGCTGCTTCAAAAGGATTCTTGACATCCGTTGCTGCAGACCGCCCCAGAAAAGCAGTTAGGAAGAACTGAGCCAGTAATTAGGATGGAACCAGTACCACCAAGGTGCAAGAGTATGGCTGTTGTTATTAGCTTAATCATTAAGTCTTAATGCATGCATATTTTTATTTATTTATGGTGGTGGGAAAACTTTTTAACGCTTGGTGGCGGGGGGCTGTAATGAATTCTCTGTGGTGTAGCTTGGAGATTACCGGTTATGTGCAGGTGGCTATATTTGCACTGTATGAAACATTGGACTATGTAATGCCATTATACGTTGCTTGTCTTCTCCATATATTTTAGCTTTATTGTCTTCTTATTCATATTTTGCTTTAACTAGGTCAGACACAGACAAACTGCTTTTTTAATGTGACCGGGACTTGGGCTCATTGTCCTTGATTTATGAAAATAGGCTGAGTGATGCAGTAGTCCACAGCTGTAAGGAAGGGTGCATCTAGAGTCTGTAGCCTTTCTTCCATCCAGGAAGTGAAATGTGTTTATAGTATTGTGTAATGCTTGTTTCCCTCTACTTGTTAGTATGATGGGAAATAATTTCAGCCCTATTGTCATATGTATAAAGTATAAAAGTATGGATACGTTTTATTATTGTGCACTGTGAGGTTACCAGATTTCCTGCTTAGTCTGGGCAGTCATGAATTGAAGCAACAAGCTTTTGCAGAGACCTTCTGCCAGTGGATAATGACAATGAAAAACTAGCTGCATGGAAAATGACCACACCATCTTGTAAACACCTAAATGTTGCAGTAAAATATGTGGTGTGTTTGTGTTTTGATTGTTGCTGGTACGAATCATTATCAAGAAGAAAGAAAGCAGGCAAAAGGTAATAACTTTGCTAAATCTGAGTAAAATGCTTTCATTGCATATTCTTTTTTGTGTCCTGCTAGTGTGCAGTTTAACACAAACAGTATGCTTATACATGTATTTACAGACTCATATTTTACTAAAGAAGGTATGTGAATGTGATGCATGCCCTTTGTTGTTACTATGCAACAATTTTGGTCTATATTTTGAGTCTTTGCCATGTGTGGACCCCAGTCTTTAATTTGCATTCAAATGTGGTAGTATTTTGGCAGATGGCTTGCTTCATCTAGTTCTACAAAGGAATTCAGCACCAAATGTTAGCAAAACAATAGACCCAGGAGATGTAAAGAGAATAATTACATGCAGTATGACTTTTGTGTTCAGGATCCTTTTACTGGGTATCACTGTTCTTTTTTTTTTTTTTTTTTTTCCTCAAAATCTCAAGCACAAGTTTGAACATCAAATAGTATGTGTGTGTTTGCCACAACAGATGTGTTTCTTTACTGTTTGTATTAATATAGTCTTGAATGTAAGTTATGCAGCTTGAGTGTAGAGTATTGCAGTAAATATCATATCCAATTTAGTATCATAAAGTGTGTCTTATTTAGTAACACTGCATTTTAAAGTAATTCACTTTAAAGGGACAAGATATTATTTGCAATTTCAAGGGTACTTTAATGAAATTTTCATTGCACTGGTGGCATAGATCTGGAAGTACAACACAAAAAAAAATCGATATATTTTTTTTAATGCAGCAACGTTGCTCCCAAGATCAGTCATCAGTTTGCAGTGTTGACATGTTATTTGTAGAACACGTTGTGAGTGATTACCATATGGTGTAGTGACCAATGCAAAGTAACTACAGCTGAAGTATGAAACTCATTACCCATGAAGAAGCACACAACCACAACCCTATTTTAAGGGTACCAACAGGTGAAACTATTCATTGTGTCACGCTGATTATTTCAGAATACCTGCTTGTAAGAAATTTATGAATTTTTGAAGTGCATTTCCATTAGACTCATCACAATTTAGGGTCTAAATCAATTAAGATTTCTGACCAAAAATAAGAGTTTCCTTATAGGTTCATAGGTTCATACTAGGCTATCTGCCCGAGGGCATTTACAAGCCTAGCCCATCATTTTGTGGCTTACGCCACCCCTTTAGTATGGGGAACTATACCCATTATTTTGCTGTGCCTCTGTCGAGCAGTGACACTGAGGTAATCCCTGGGGTATATCTGCGATCTCCCATCCATTGGTCAAGATTTCTCTTGAACAAGGCCAGCGAGGTGCTCTGCCTCACATGTACCGGGATTTTGTTCCACAGCATAGGGAGTCTTTGGGTGATGAATCTATCCCTCCAGCACGTCCTATTAATAGCCGTGTCAAGGTTTAAGTCTCCCGCCCTTGTGGCTCTGATGGATCTAGATTTTATGAGGTGAAGCATATTCATCAAATCTGGGTTTGACATGGCCTTGTATGTTAGGCAAAGGTCACCTCTGAGCAAGCGGTAAGCGACTGAATAGAGCTGGAGTTCTTTCAGTCGGGCAGCATAGGACAGATTTTTGAGACCCTTTATCCTTTTGGTGAGGAACTTTTGTGGCCTCTCCAGCTGCTGCAAGTGTCGGGTCAGATACATTCCGAATGGGGCATTGTACTCAATCATTGGTCTGATGAGTGATGAGTAAAGGGAGACTATGACCTCCCTTGATCTAGATGAGAATCCTTTCATGATAAGGTGGGCAATGTAGAAGGTCTTCCTAACTACTTTAGCTACATGGGTGTCGAATGACAGACTACTATCAACCTGGGTCCCCAGGTCCCTGATAACTTCTTCTGTGCTCAGTGGATTGCCACCTATTTGGTAGCTAGGGGTAACCTTGTTTTTCCCGAAGGGTATGACTATGCATTTTTTGGCATTTAACTTTAGGCCGTGGCTCTGGCACCAGTTATCCGCTTCTGTGAGACCCTTCTGAAGGATATCTGTGTCAGATGTGTTTTCTACTATGGCGCCCAGTTTGCAGTCATCTGCAAACTTTGTCAGCCATAACCCTCCTGTGTTTGCTTGTACTTCGGAAAAGTAGATGCCAAACAAGAGTGGGCCCAGGACTGAGCCCTGTGGGACACCACTTGTGACAGGCTTTGAGTCTGACATGGCGCCAGCAGCTCTGACCCTGTGGGTTCTGTCACTCAGCCAGTTTGCAACCCATCTTGTGATGTATGGGTTGACATTTAAGCTGATGAGTTTTTCAATGATACCCGAATGGGGTATTGTATCAAGGCCTTAGCCAGATCAAGGTAGGCTGTATGGACTGCCTTTCCCTCATCAATGGCTTTGGTGACTGTTTCGAAAAAGTCAACCAAGTTTAAAAGGCATGATCTGCCTTTGACAAGGCCAAACTGGGTTGGATCCAAAGTCTGCAAATTCCCTATGTCTTTATTTATGAGGTCCATTATGATCCTCTCCATGGCTTTGCAGATAAGGCTTGTCAAGCTAATGGGCCGGTAATTTCCAGGGTCGGTGGAGGCACCGCCTTTGTGAAGTGGTACCACAGTTGCAGTGCGCCACTCCCTGGGTACGTATCCAGAGGTAAGACTTTGATTAAACAACTGTCCTAGCTGTGGGTTTAATTCCTCATTGAGTTCATGGAGCACACAGCCGGGGACACCATCAGGTCCCATGGATGCTGTGTTTTTTGCTTTGGAGAGAGCAGTTCTCACTTGGCGCTGGAGATGTTTGGGGGGCTGCAATCGTTTGGTATAGATATCTCTCCTTTGGGGAGGGGAGAAGTTTGCACTGAACCTGTCAGCCAGTATGTTGGCAATGTCTGTAGGATCAGTAATCTTCACATCATTTTGAACTAGCTCTGAGCATATCTGGGAGTTTCCTCCCAGGTTTCTAACATAGCTAAAGAAGGCCTTATGATTGTCTTTTGAGTCTTTAGCTATTTTTCTCTCGAAATTTGCTTTGGATGATTTTATGAGAGCTCTTAGTTTTTTACTTATAGTGATCAAGGGTGTCTTACCTTTTAAGGATTGTGCTCTATCTTGTAGTAGCTTCCTCCTTTTGTTGTAGAGTTTGTTTATGGCTGGGGTCCACCAGACTGGACGCTTGCCTTTGGTACAAAGAGTCTTTGTTTTGCTTGGGATTGCCTTATCCATGCAGTCCTGCAGGTGCTGGTAGAAGGCATTTGTAAGTGCATCCCTTGTAATGCAGATCTTTTAAAAGTGCCATTTGCACTTTTCTATATGTTCTGTGTGAAAAAATAAAATATCTTTTTTTTTCTCTATGGAGAAGAATGGGTGTGCGTTCTTTCTGAAAAGAATAATGTTTATAAATGTAAATAGTATTTTATACATTCCTCCTCAAGAGGTCTAGTAGCTGGAAAATATAATGGAACTATAGAGTTTCTTTATGTCACAAGGTGCCCCATGTAGGCACTGGCAGTGGTTCTTATTATGTTGTGTTGTTGGAGGGGCCAGGCACTAATCACAGAAATTAATTGTTATGGTGATTATCCAAGACATTATTAAGAAGGAGGCATACATGTGGAAGGGTAATGCTGTTGCAGTTACTGTAGTGAATAAAAAAAATGGTATGTTATGGCCACTCTCTTTTAATACACATAGTCAATATTGCTGTTATCAAACAGTTTGATGATAATGGTATGTGAATAATCAGTAGACTGTTATGTATTGCTATGTGTGTAAATGTATTCTGTGTACTAACAAGTACTAGAGCATTGTTGTGTTGCTATTACACAGTTTCCCTTGCTATTTCCCAAAATATTTCTTGCATTTTCGTCCATTCGTGGCAGCTTCATCTATGTTTCAGTAGAAACCCTATGTAACTCAGTAACTTGAATAGAAATGTTCCCTTCTGCAAGTTCATACTTTTGACTTCCTTAGTTTGATCTCCTTTCCAAATATCTAAACACTCACTTTCTAATATGATATGAAATGAGATCAAAACAAGTCAGATTCTACATAGTTATGGATTATTTTGTCTTTTTATTTGGGGAAGAAAAAGTATGGTGACCTTCTGTGTATGAAGTTGAATTGAGGGATATGTAACTGATATCTGTGCTAGTGATTGATATGTCTGGTGTTATGGTTGATTTACTCAGCAATACTTAACATTTGCTTTGGTTTACTGCTATGTTCCTTGTTTTGTAGATTTTGGCTAAGCACAATAAGTGTTCTACTTGAAGTGGTGTGCAGGGGTCGTGAGTAATTCCAAGACAAAGAGTGATGTGCTTGGGAAATGTTGCATCTTTTCCTAGGTTAAGCTATCAATATAAGTTGTTGAATTAGTCTTGAAGTTTGGAAAGCTGTTCTAAATAATTTCTTATTGTAGGCACGCCACATTTAAGTGTCTGTGACGGTAACATTTCAGACTTGTTCTTTTTGTATTTGGTATCAAATATACTTTTGGCAGTGTGATTTTAGACACAGCAGCTTAAGCATGGTTGCTTTTCACTGTAGCCCCTCTGACTGTTACCAATACCTCTATGGCAGGGCATTCTGATGATAGTTGTGGTGCTTAAGGTGAGTTGACAGTGAACACATGAGGTCTCCTTATGGTAGGAAGAGGTTACAACATATGTGAATAATTCTCCAAGCACGTATTAATGTTAGAGGCAGTGTACATTTATTAGAATATCATTGCATCATTTCAAAAGACAAAAAGTGCTGTATGTGAATAAATGATTATTCAGTCATCTTGTTACAAACTTTGTTTTGGTGCCTGCTTTACTTGTAAGGTTTGTAAATCAATGATGAATTTTCATAAGTCATAGGAAATAGTGCAGGGCCAGGAATGCCCTACTAACTGTTTAGTATTATGCTCTTTAATTTCTTGAATATGTGTCAAGTTATGATTTTAGAAGCATTCTTTATTTAAATTCTTTGCTGTTAACTATCATTTGTCATCTTTAGGCAAGCCACTTCAGATTTTCAGTTTGTTAATATTGTTAAGATTGTCCACTTTTAAAGTGGATAAAATCATTTGTCTGTGTAGTCACTATTCTTTGGAATACTGAAAGAACACAAAATGGGAGGAACATTTTCATCTGTGACTAACCTGTGATTATTAGGCCAGCTGACAGACAATTCCCTCTCTGCTTAAGCCAAGCTTTTGTGATCATTTTGAATAAAGGATTTGTAGTGTGGTGGTGAATGCTTGTGTGTGAGTATATGTGAACGCACACATTAACTTGCTGTCACCAGTTGTCCTTTGTTTTAATCTGGCCTTGAAGACTTCTCTTAGCAGAAGTATTCCAGTTAGTAAAATGGGCTTGTTTTCCCCCTTTTGTTCTTTAGCCTTATTCACAAGCCAGACTTGTGTATTGCATTACATGGTCCAGTGGTATGCAAAAAGAACATCTGTTGACCTGCGTAAGACTATTAATGACTTTAGTGACTCCACGCACTGGAGCCATGTCCACTCTGGTTAAATGAGCAGTATTGCTGTTATTGTTTGATATATGTGTATGTGTGTGCTTTTTTGTGTGAATGTGATAAACCTATTTATTTATTGATAATCGAGAATGGGAAGAGTTCATTCATTCTGGGAGAAAAGCCCCAACCTGTGAATTACATAACAGCAGACATATGGGGCAGTAATATTGCTTAATAAGTAAACAAGTATAACAACAAATGAAGAGGTACTTTTTATAATGGAGACTGAGCACAACACGTTACAATGCACATATTGTGCACCACATTTTATATAACCTGCTGTCATCTGCATTAAGAAGATGGAGCAGCAGTTGACTGACAACAATAAAACAGTGACACATTAATTGGAAGTGAGTCACATATCTGCTGAAAGACTGCCCGACTTTCAGAAGGGATGCATTAAAGTTTATTGAGCTAACAGGACTTAAAAGTGATGTTTTGTAACTACAGGAACCTGCAGTACTTTATGCACATTTAGAATATTTTAGAGAGGGAGAAAGGAGAGACTTTCTTTCTTGGCTTTTTTTTGAGGGGGGGGGGGGGGGGCAAATGATTTGGTCATATGAAGACCATTTTTACAGGGGACCTAGGACAGTCAAACAGTACAGAGAAAACAGTGATGAACAATGTCTTGGACTGTAAAACATGAACTTAAATGTATCATTGGTGAAATGGGACAACTTTTCAAAGATTACTTTTAAACAATACTTTCATTCTGAGAGAAGGAGAGTCTGTCACTCAGTGCAAAAAAAGTGATTTGTTAATTGAAAATTGAGCTGGTATTCATAGATTTATAGCTTGTCCAAGGCTATTGAGTGTTGTGAACATTTTTGCCTTGCCAGTGTTCTCCTTTTGGCTACACTGTGGATATCCATCAAGTTATTTAGGTTATGTTTAGGTTCATAGGTAGGTACTAGGCTATCTGCCCAAAGGCATTTATAAGCCTAGCCGGAATGTGTTGGCGTTTGCTGCCCCCTTAGATTACTTCCCTGTGCCTCTGTCCAGTAGAGCCATTGAAGTGATCCCCAGGGTAAACTTTCTGTTTCCCATCCACTCGTCAAGGTTTCTCTTGAAAAGTGTTAGTGAGGAGCTCTGCCTAATGTAGATTGGAATCTTGTTCCAGAGCATGGGAAGTCTCTGGGACAAGAATCTCTCCCTCCAGCACTTCCTATTTATTGTTGTGGTGAGGTTTAGATCCATAGAGCGTGTGACTCTGGGGGATATGATTTTCTTTAGGTGGAGCATGTCCATCAATTCTGGGTTGGACATGGCCTTGTATGTCAGGCATAGATCACCTCTGAGTAGGCAGTATGCAACCTAGTACAGCTGGAGTTTCTTCAGTCGAGCTGCATAGGGCATCTGTTTGAGGCCAGTGATTCTCTTGGTGAGGTACTTCTGTGGTCTTTCCAGCTGTTTCAGGTGTCTTGTAAGCTGCATCCCAAATGGGGCGTTGTACTCTATGATGGGTCTGAGTGATGTGTAGAGGGGCACAATGACCTCTTTTGATCTGGATGCAAACCCTTTTGTTATTAGGTGGGCCACATAGAAGGATTTTCTAACCACTTTGGCAATGTGATTATTTAAGGAGAGATTACTATCTACTTGGTCCCCAGATCCCTTATTATGTCTTCCATATTTAGGGGGGCTACCACCTATGTGGGTAGAGTGTTTAAAGGAGAATAGTGAGTCACACTGCTTAACGGGCAGGGGATGTTCATTCCAGAGGTTTGGCAGGCATAGTGAGTCACACTGCTTAACGGGCAGGGGATGTTCATTCTAGAGGTTTGGCAGGCATAGTGAGTCACACTGCTTAACAGGCAGGGGATGTTCATTCCAGAGGTTTGGCAGGCAGTGAGTTATAAACCTGCCCCTACCGTCATTTTTTTAAACTGTTGATTATGATTTATGTCCCTAATTCTAGTATGGGTGGAGCTTTTCGACTTGTAGAGAGATACAGGAGGTTCAGGGCATCTGGGTCTCTACTGGCATGATAAGAGAATCCGAGGTCCATCCACACACAACCCCTTTTTTCCCATTTTTGCACATGGGGTTGGGATGTCACAGTAACAATGACAGCCATCTAGAGCCAGTGTTCACACTGGTTGTTCTTCTATACCCCACACACACACACACACACCTATAGCCCATTTAGAGTATACAGTCCACCGACTGCATGCCTTTGGAATGTGAGTGAAAACTGCAGCATGTGGAGGAAACCCATGCGAACACAGAACGGACATGCAGACTCTGCTTAGAAGACACCCCAGCCAGGACTCTAACCAGAGAACCGCTTACTGTGAGGCAACAGTGCCTGTTACATCAACCCATCAGAAGTCTGTAAGATACTTAACAAAGGGTAGAGCTTCAAGCCTGTCACAATAGCTCATACATTTTGTGTTTTTTTTTTTTTTTTTTTTTTTTGGTTAGGAACCCTTGGAGTCTTACTAATTGTTTGGTATGTTTAGTGGGATGCATCACAGAGGACCTGTTGTACTTTATAACTTGTCTGAGCAATGCTGAGTATAAGGGAGTAATTAGTCTTCAGACCTTGTTGGTATTCCTTTGGCAATTTGCCGTGCTAAGTGAAAGGATTTCCTGACAACCATTGAAACATGATGGTAAAAAGAGAGGAAGTTAGCAACTCAAGTTCCTAGGCCCCCGACTACATTTTTGTTTGTGGTGGAGAATTGTCTACTGCATGATTTGGGGGGGGGGGGGTGTATGCCAAAAGTCACTATACTACACCTTTTAGAATTTGGTGCAAGCCCATTGTAGTATACCAAGAATTTTGTATGGAGGGTGAAATAAAAAGAATGTCAAGTTTGCAGTTGTCTTAAATGTGAGTGAGCTAAGTTTGACTGTAGTGTCACTGCTGAGTGAGTAAGCCACATGTTGCAGTTCGTGAAATGTTTGTACCGGCCCATCATTTTTTTTTTTATTTTCATACCGTACCATCTTTTTTTTTCATTTCAGCCATGGTGTATGCCCCCTCAGTTTTCTCATGTTTGGAATGCAGCTTCAGTATTGGCATGTGTAATTTAAGTCTTAATATCAATGTTATTAAGCTTCATAGCTGTCTTCTCATGTTCAGTTTTTTGTTTTTGTTTGTTATTGTCCATTTTGCACACACGCATATACAACACACATGTATGTTTTCTGATCGTGAACTAAACACCACATGGATATTACCTTCGGTAGATGGACCACTCAAGCCTGCAAGGTCATGGGATGTGGTGATATTTTGTTTCCTTAGCCTGTCCTGTCTGTATAGCCTTAATTTTCTGATGCCCTCCTTTGAAGTAGTTCCAGTTCCTCTTATCCACTAACCCTCCTTTGCTCTGACTAAATTTGAGTTGGTCTGTACTTTCAAGTCCCCTGGTCTGCATTATCCATCCTTGAAGGACATCCATAGAAAAACAACCATTTCTTATTCCAGAGTGTGCTTTTTCTCCATGTTATATGACACATACACTGCCATGTGCAAGTTCAGCTTGATTAACTGTTTATCAAATTGTGTAGTTTTCATAAGCTGTTCAGCTTTCATTGTGGACACTGTTAGGTTTACATTGAAATCTTACAACATTGTTTATAGTGCTCTTCACACTAGGGCCAGAAACCCCTTGAGAGTCTCTGGAAACACAGACCCAGTTTACTAAACTAGCAGCTTTTGTAACGAGAGGAAGGAAATGAGACACCCTTGGCTGACATAAATTGTTCAAAGAAAATAGTTAACATAATTTGTTGTTATTAAAAAGAATCAATGTCTCATGTAATTATATGCAGAAAGTGGCAGGAAGCATAAGAGAAAGGGAGTCATTAATATACAAAATACACATATATTTTCTCCAGAGACAGTAACTTATACAAAATGTATAAATACTCTCTCCACAGATTTTTTTTTAAATAATGTAGCATGCATACTCCCATATAAAGTAATCAGATAACAAAACCTGAAGCTGGAGTGACCAAACATGTCATATCTATTTACGGAAGAAGTGAATTTTATTGGATAAAAACATTGTCAGTATGGCAGCACTCATCCAGCCATTTTGTAGTAGTAAAACATAAAATAATTCTAACCACTTAGAATGATGTAGATCCATTAGTATTGCATGCTAGACACAGGTAAGATAAAATATTTTTTTTATAAAAGACATGCAGTTTTCAACAGTAGTGATCTTTCATACTGAATGTGTCCCCTTGTCCTGTTTTTTTGGAGATGCATTACTTTTTCTATTATAGCTGTAGGAGTATAAACAATTTTTTATTTGTTTATTTTTTAACTCCATTCGTGTTTCCATTCATGATTTTTTTCTTTTATCTCACAGTCCCCCAACATATCTCTAAAATTTCACACAGTATGTTGTCACTCATATTAGTTGTGAAAATCCTCTGTACTACATAGAGAAAATAGTCCACACTGACTGACATTTAGAAATGTAAACTCATAATGACTTGTAGTGCACTGCAGTCTGCAAATTTGTAAGTATTGCTGTACTTGATTTAAGTGGCATATGTACATTCATTCTTAAGTCTGCTGACATATAGTTTGTCACACATTCTTGTGAAGAAAGTTTGAGGTGTGCCCCCTACCCCCACCCACCCAAGTTGGACAGATGCTGTTTTGTCGGGATGCAAAGGGGGCAGCATCTGCTGTCTCCTGACTATTCAGGTGAAACCGTAACTTCTTTTCACTTTCACTTCTCTACATTTACTGTCTTCAGTCTGTTTTTTTCTCTCTTGTTATTTATTTATTTGTATTTATTTAACATTTGTTAACTGGGAAAGTCCGACTTGGAACGAGCCAATTTTTAGCAGAGGCCAGGGGAAAAACTCTCCAGATGCATTATCTATTGTTTATTCAGGTGTAATCCTGTTTCTTGCATTCAGTCTTTTTAGCAGATGATTTTTTTCCCTTAAGTATCTCCTCTACTGTAATTTCACTTTTATAACTTTTTGCTTGTGAAACTGGCAGTGATTTGACAATCTAGCTTTAAGCTAAAGAATTATTCCTTGTCCTGCCCCCCCCCCCCCGACTAATAACACGCACCATAATTTAGACTTTATGTGGACTATTTGCATTTGCTTAGTTTCCAGTGCTTTCACTTACCACACCAACAAGTATTAGCAGCAGTCAGCACGTATCCATTGCTTGCAGTCATCACTTTACATTTCTTCCTGAGCAGTTATTCTTTCATTATCTTCGTTAATGCTCTTCTCCATTTCTGTTTTCCCTATGGTTTGAAACTCATGTAGCTTCAACACTGACACATATATCGTTAGATTGTAACAGTTCATTATAGCTTATGAAAAAAGCTTGTGCTGTGGTATCTTGTGTAATGTCCCTATCTCATGCATCCCCCACCTCATTTCTTTCTTTCTTCACCTTTCTTACCACATGTTCTTGTTGGTCATTCCCTGACAGTGCATCTTCTGTTTGCAATGAAAGATAACCTTTCTCTTCCACAGATAAGTGACAGCAATTGCCTTTCAGCTCTTTTTTGAGTGGTGACCTACATTAAAAAATGTTGTTTTTAAGAGATTGGGCAATTTCATATTCTGCAGAATGAAATGGTACAAGATGTGTTGTAGTCATTGATAGGAGGGCATCATTAATTCCAGAACTGTATTGAAAAGCAATCTGATTTTGTCACACAGCATAGACTTAAAAAAACAATTTTTCAGGTCCATTATGTTTACAGTTTATGGTTCCATAAATGAGGCTGCGGAATCTTTCAGAAACAGAAGCCCAGTAGTAGCAGCATGTGTAATAAGGTTTGCTAGTTGCTTTTCTTTTTGGGTATTCAATAAAAACACTGATGGAAAAGGCATGTCGTTCATAGCAAACTGTAATGTTTGTGTAACCCAAATCAGATCATAAACAAAACCAATTTCCTAAGACTGGAGGCAAGCTGTATAGCTTTATTAAGCATAAAAATGCAATTGTGCATGTTATGTGTATCTTTTTATATTGTAACACTTTTTTATTTAATTTTTTGCAGTTTAATATTTATATTTCCTGTGATGTGATGAATGAAGGTATCTTGGATGGACATGTCATACCTTAAATTGATTTTCTTTGTGTTCCATTATTGTGTACTGACTAAAGTGAGGGTATGTTTATATGTACTTTTTTTAGTCATATCAAGCTTTATTCAACAATGTCAAAATACACTTTTAATAACAATCAGATGGAAAGACAGACATAGCTGTAAAATTGCAACAATAAAAACAAGAATGAGAAACCATAAGAAAAGCACTTATTCCTCAAATGATGCAGCTTGCCCTTCAATGAATTCAGACATTATTTAAATACAGACTAATGATATAGAAAAACAGACCAAGAAGGAAAATCTCCCCCATCATTATGTACCTGCAATATTTCCAGGTAAATTATCTGTTCAATAAGATTAGCATTTCTTTATTCCAGTCAACTCTGGAATTTCTAAAAATTGAAAATAAGTGCTAAAGCGGAGACTACAATTTTTCTAAGAACAATTCACTTATTGCAAAGCAGACTTTGAAACTCCTTTGAAATCCCTAATAACCAAAAAGCACCATCTTGTATATTCTTCATTTGGTCCCCACTAGCCTGGATAGTTGCATGATAATTAGTCTGCCATAAGGGGCCAAGTATTGGGCATTCCCATACCATGTGGTAGTGGTCAGCTCAAGATTCATATCTCCAACACTGGGAAGACATAGTGAACACCCTTTTCCACAATCACGCTGGGGAACATTACCACAGCTTGAGTAATTAAAAAATACATATTATGTATATAAGGAGCACTGGGGGTGAATAACATCCATCCAAATTCATGCATATAAAAGGTATTGGATGCGTTTTGTGTTTGAGTCAGGTAGGTAAGTATTTAGCATTCATAGTTCCTGTTCATCTTTTCTTAACCAGTAAAATATGATAGTGGTTGTTGTCACTTTCTCATTAGCTTTCTAGTAGTAAAGTTGCAAAACCACTGCTTTGCATGGCCTGGGTATTTTAAAGATAATGGTTATATTAATAATTCAAGATCAGAGTCATAAAAATATTGTGCACAAAACAAAGGATTCATATAGTCCAAAGAGCCAAGACAGGTATTTGTAATTCAGGCGAATTCCTCCCTCTACTTTACTAACAGCCACGGCACAATTTAGCCTAAATTTTGCACCAGCACCAAACAGCTTATAGATGTTCATCATATTGATCACTGCTGCAATAGCCATAGCTACATGGATTATGTCTTGCCAAGAATATAACATCTGGCCAGCTTCCAAAATTTCAGACCACCTTCCACACAGCCAAACTGTCAAGCAGCTCTAGCTGAGCTGACCAAAAGACAAGTCTGGGCACCAAGTCCTTCCGAGCTTTACTGCTGCCAACGAGTATGCTCCTTTGAGGCTTTCATGGATCGACGCTTGGCTTGTTCTGTTCCTTTGCCGGGCAAATAAGTACCCTTTGGCAGGGGACCTTCCATTTAATTATCTTTGCTGATTATTAATACTTTCCTCTTGAGGAAAGTTGTTTTAAAGCTAGGAGTTTGGGTTTTAATGGACGGTCACAAGAATATATTGCACTTCTAAATGAGAGTGCTCTGTTTTCCTGTCGGTTTTTATGTGGAAAAATTGTGTTTATTTGACTTTTTGTGGGCTGGCAAGTGTTTTAAAGTGCTTTTTACTGTGCTTCTTTGTGAAAAAGTGACTTTTAAAGACATTACTTTTTTACCAGTGTTTGCTTCTTATTTATTCTGGGAAAGCAGCACAATTTTTAGCTTGTCCATGGAGCAAACAGTGGGTCTCAAGGTCGTCCTTCTTCCAGCCACAAAAAGAAAGAGTTAAGAAAACAGCCTTTCCCACCACAGCAGACTGGCAAATTTCCTCAGTCGCAGGTGAGTGATGGTACTGTGACCATTTGATGTACCTCAGAACAATCCTCTTTTACCACAGATCTCTCTCTTCCATCTACAGCCACTATGGGCTGGGGTTAGCTACATCCTCTGCAGCTTTTGTTTCACTTCAGTGTGCAAGGGAGAGCCACTCTTGTTGGTTCTGGGAGAGGAAACAGAGAAGGCTTCCCTGTTATGTTAGAATGTTGTGCACATCCTGGCTACTGCTGCCATTTATAACACTGTCAACCCCATGTTTGTTTGTTCTGTTAAAATGAAACACTTAGTGAAGACAGGAAATCTCAGGATTTTGGACACATGAACTCTGGCAGGACTCCACATGAGAAAGATACAGTGATATCTAAGTCTCTTTGCTCCCAGCATTAACATCTGTTGTCTTTTCACATCCCAGTGCTGGGGTTTGTCAATAGAGAAATGACTTTGTGGAGTCAGCAAATATCACTAAATTCGGGTTTCTCCTTAGTCCTCCCTGTTCAAAAGCAGCCAGTCATCACAGGCATCTTGGACATTACATGGGGAAGAGTTTTAGGAGAGATACCAGAGCAAGGTGTGTGGGACACCTAGAACACATGCAAGCACATAAATATGAAAAAGATGCTTGCCTTGATCAAGGCACTCAACTCTCTGAATTTTGTTTAGTTCTCAGGACATCTTAAAGTTGTGCTAGACAATGCCACAGTAATGTGGTATATTTTCAAGAAGGAGATGAACCAGGTCGTACACCCTTTGCAGATTAACTTTATTAGCCTGGGTTGTAATTTCACAGTACATTCTCACTGTAAATGTATCCTTCATTCTGTCAGAGCAATACTGTGTGGCAGACAAGCTGAACAGGACAAGGTAGACCCTCACATTTGCAAACTAGATCAAGGGTCTTTCAAGATTTGATCCATCTGTGAGGATTTCCACTAGTAGACCCATTTGCCTCCTTTCTAAGTTATCAACTGGTAAGATTTTGCTCCAAGACATCTTGCGAGGAAGCCTGGAAGACATATGCCTTTTTTCTTTGATGGGAATGTTCTTGTATGTTTTCCACTGATATCTAGGGTACTTCTGAAGATTCTGAAGGAATCTCCCAGGATCCATGTAGTGACTCCCTTTCTGGCCCAGGCAGCAGTGGTTATCCCCTCTTTTGGAAATAGCCAGGGGACGTTACCACAAGCTTCCTCAGAGAATGGATCTAATCTCACAAGAGTGTTTGATACACCCCTGACCCCAATCAGCTTCAAATGACTGCTTGGATTGTAGAAGGTCTTATTTTCCTTCAGGCACCTGTTTACTGAGGACATGCAGCAGGTAATAATGGAAGCAAGAAAGCCTGCTACTAGAAAATCATATATTAACAAATGGAAAAGATTTTCTGGTTGGTGCCAACAACTAGATAACCAGCACCCATTCAGGGCCTTTTGTCCTCTGGGTTTAAAATATTTGTGTGAGTTACTTTCCTGTTGCTTTTCTTACTCCTCCAAGGTTTATTTAGTAGTCATTTCAGCATGTCTGCCTATGAATCTACCTCTTTCAAGGCTTTGTCATGTTAAAATGGTTTTGAAAGGGGGTTTTACTTAGGCCATCAAGAAAACCAGTTGCCCCTTCTGGGATCTTAATTTTATGTTAGAAAAGCTAATGTTTGCTCCATTTGAGCCAGCTAATCTGGCTGACTTGAGGTTTTTAACATGAAAAACAGTTTTACTGATTGCTCTGATTTCTGCAAGAAGTATGAGTTGCAGGCACTTAAGGTGAGTCAACCCTACCTCTTTTCCACAGGGACAGGATTTCTTTGGAAACTAATTATTCTTTTATTCCTAAAGTATCTGACTTTACATAAGGCCAAACTACCCATTTCTCAATTTTCTTTACTGATCTTAAAAATGAGGAGGAAGAGATGCTCTGTACCCTGGATGTCACTGACGACTCGGGTACTATCTCGACAGAAGTAAATCTTTCATATCTTCAGTTTCTTGTGAAGGTAAGAAGAAGGGACACTCGGTCAATACAGACAGTTTCCATATTGTTACCTAAGGCTATTACCCTTTTTTATACTCACCACAAGATTTTTCCAGGCAGGGTCAAAGCATACATTACCAGGGCCTTGGCTTCATCCATGGCTTTTTGGAAAGGGTTGGATTATATAAGTATTCTAGAAGCTGCAACTTGGTCCCCTGTACATACTTTTTCAAAGCAGTATAAGCTTGACTCCTTCTGTAGGTGTACATCAGGCTTTCCAAGGACCATTCTCCTGGGGCTCCTGATCTCTTCTCCTTCCACCTCCAAAATGCAGCTATGGCTACTGCAGTGATGATCAATATGATGAACATAGTACAGTTGTGTATGTAAACATACCATAATAGTAGATATTAAAATGACTACTGCTGCAGTAGGTGCTCCTTCCTTCCATCCCATTTATTTATTTATTTATTTATTTATGGGTGTGTTGTTTATGCCCGGGTGTGGTTATTTTTTGTTCTTCCTTGCATTATACATTCAGGGCTCAGCCTCCCTATCTCTGTTGACAGGAAAACTCTGAAGGGCTTGACACCCTTGTTTGTCTTTTAGTCAGCTCAGCTTGAGCTGCCTGACAGCTTGAGTATGTGGGGGGGTGCCCTGAAGCTGTGGGAGCTGGCTGGCTGTTATACATTTGTCATAATATAACCCATATAACTAAGGCTACTGCAATAGTGATCATTTGAATATCTACTGTTATGGTAAGTTTACTTATACAACTCTACTTTCATGAAGATAGTTTTTTTTGTTTGCTAGGCTGAGCCATTTTAACTATTCCTTTTATCTCCAGGACAGGCCCAGTGAGAAAAAGTCCACAGTATATCAATATACAAAAAACATAACTAAGGTAACATAGTAGAATTCAAAAATATAGATTATGAGAATATAGAAAGTGCACATTAGAAATAACTTAAAGAGCATATATACAGCATTGTATGTGCTTAGAGTATCACACATCATGGGTGTACACAGTTTGTTTATCACCCACAGGCAAATTGGTAATTTGGGAGCTAGAATGAGAGAGCTCAGGGAGTCTATATGTTGAGTAAGATAAGATGAGATGAAGGTATAGTTAGCAGTTTAATGTTATACTGTGAAGAATGAACTGGAGTAAGGTGTATACAGGAGGGAAAAGAAGAGAAGTGAGAATAGCATTGTTTTTAACCAGAGAAGGATGGCTGACCTAGTGGATAGCTGAGACATCAGGGAGGGTAAGTATGGATTTCAGGGGGAGGCTTAAAGGTAAAACGAGGGCTTACAGTGAAGATTATAGGAAGCTGATCAAGAGAATAGAAGTAGAGGAAATAAGATGTTCTACTGGAGGATAACAATTTTGTTTTAAAATTATTGGCTAGAGAGCATGCATATAGGTAGTCATTTAAACTTTTGGACTGAGTTGCTATGTGGCTTTCAGTACTGATGGTGCAGATGGTCACAAAATGCTTACTGCAGTCTGTGTAAAGGCAGCAGCATCTTAAGTACAGGAAGATGCACAAAACTGGACAAGAATAGGGCTATGTGCAGCAAGATGAAGTGACAGACTGAACAGTACCTACCTACCTACCTGCCTTGACAAAGCATCTGAGAAGGTGAACAAACTAGCACATCCATCCAAGCTACACAAAAGTAGCTGAGGCATACACACACTGGTCACATTATAACCTCAGCTGAAAGCCAAAAGTTGTTGCAAACTGTCAGAAGAAGTGGAGAAGAACATGCTGTATTAAATTATTTTGCTAATGGGTACTGCAGCAAAAATACTTAATAAAGGAGGCAACTGTAATGTATGATCCTTCTGCATCATGCTCGTCTTGAATTTTTAATATGAGCAGTTGCACTCACTCACTCACTCGAAGACACACAGGTACATCTCAGGTGGGTACCATGGCCAGCCTATCATGTTACGTATATGATGCCATGCCACAGTGCACTGTAACAGTATGTCTTCTACATGTTTGAATCAACTGTCTGCAAGAAACATGAACTATGAGAACATGTGGTAGGCCTCTGCAGTGACCGTACCTGTCTGTACAGTTTATGCGAGTACAACCTTATAAATAGATTTTTACATGGCATCAAACATTGCTGCTAGCTGAACATCAGAATATCAACTGGCAGTTCAGGCCAAGTTTGTTTGTCAGATATTTGTATGACGTATGCATGTGCAGTCTCCAGTACCACAGGGCTTCTTCTGACTGCACCCTGCTTGAGTTGTGTTTTCTCTCCTTTTTTTCTGCCCTGATAATCATCCTTTTTCCCTGTCTTCATAAGTCCAGTGTGTTACAGATCATGTGTCTCTCTCATCCCACAGCTTGTCCAACAGGAGTCATTATACTACTGTCTAGAGCCACATGTTTCGCACATAGCAAACATCTGTTACTTTGTTGCAACATTAGATGACATGGGACCAACCCATGCATCTAGTCTTGCTCCTTGTATTCTACCCACTGTTAATGCTGGTGTTTCTACTTCGGCTATCCTAGGATGGCTTTACTGCTTAGCCTCTCATCCATGGTAATATCTCTTAACATCTTAGCTCTATAAATCTGATGAAGCCAAAAAATAATGAGGGGACAAAGGCACAAAATAGGGATATATTTTAAATATTACTATTTAGCGCCTTAGAAAGTTGTTATAATTTTGGGTTTTAAGTTACCAAGCATTTTTGAAGGTTATGAAGTCAGAAAGTCCATGGAATGGAATGAGGAGTAGACCAAAAAATGTAAGACAAAAATCTAGATGGAGATGTATGTCCGTGGCATACCTTCCTGCCCGCTGAGCGGTATCACGGCCCTGTGTGCTGCTGACACTACTTCTTGTGTGGCTGTAGCTGATGTGGTCACAGTATGCTTGTATGCATGTTTCTTCTGCTGTGGTGCGTGTCTCTTCTTTCCATGTGGTCTACCCTGTCAGACATTGACCCATTCTTGCCACTTCCATCCACATCTTGACAGGACTCTGCTGCTCATCACTAGCTACTTGAAGTCACATCATAAGTTTTAGTGTGTATGTTTGCAGTACTTATCTTGTTCTTTATTTAATTTCTTTTAAATATGTATGCATAATCCTGGCTAGTGTCCAACATTACTACCATTTCATGTTTAAATTTAAATGGGGAAAATCATTTTTTTTGTGCCTTGCATGATGTTGTCACATTTAAAAAGGAGAGTTGGTATTTTTAAGTTCTAGGTAACCAAATGTGTTTCCGGTAAGAATTGGCTGGTCTGGCAGTCTATTCTGTTATCTCTGTCTTGGAAACAGTACGGGGGGGGGGGATTCAAATAACTTCCCATATATGTATTCACAATGAGTCAGTTATGCCTTGGGGGTACAATACGCGCACACACACACACACACACACACACACACACAAAAATAATGGCACACACACACACAAAAATAATGGCAAAGTGATCCTGACCATGTTATGGAAAACTATGTCTGATTTTCTTAGCTTTGGGTTACAACAATGTAGTGGTAGGATTTTTTTTGTGTAATTGAGTTGGGACTTTTTTGGTCATTTACTTGGGATAAGCATTTTTGCATCACATATGGATTCAGACTGTTTGAAAAATAACTGTGTGTGTGTGTGTGTGTGTGTGTGTGTGTGTGTGTGTGTGTGTGTGTGTGTGTGTGTGTGTGTGTGCACTTATTAAAAAAAACTGGGTTGCAGGACAATTTAAAATCAGTCTGGCTGTGATTACTTCCATAGCTTTAAGCACATATTTCTTGCATTTATTTTTATTTTTTTAACAGTGCGTCATAATATCTGCATAGGAGGCAATGGAGTCTTTCCTTAACCTGAAGAGGACCAGTGTTTTCAGTCAATTACTGTCATCATATGATAGTTGTGACCAGTACCAAAGTCATCAGAAATCACTCTCCATCATTGTTATAATGTGTTCTTTGAATCTTTGTTGTAACAGTACTATGTGTTCAGCCTTTGAATATGGGTGTGTGACTAAAACAGTTCTATTTTGATTGTTTTATGGTGACATTGCAGTCAAATTATACTCTCAATCATTGTATGTGAAAGAGTGCTGCAGTTATGACCAGCAGATATGTAAACAAGTTAAAATAATAGGGGCAGAACAGCATTCCTCAAAAAACAATGAGGGCAGATAGAGGCAGATGTAGAAAGGATTGTAATGTTACAAAATCCAAGGAAGATGTTTGTCTTCCGTTTATTGTTTTCCAAACTGGTTTTTGATTTCACTGTATGTAAAAGCCACCACCTGAGTTTCGCCAGAAGAGGGCTCTGGAAACTTGCTTCTCTCTTATCTTATACAAGCTTGTGAAGTTTTTCAGTGTGAAGAGTAGGCAGCCTGTCTCTCTACATATTTTAGGAGTAGAATATTGTACTGAAATAATTGTCTTTTTACTAGCAGTTTGTTATAAAATAATTCTGAATTAGATGGGCTATTTTCTTTTATAAAATACCTTACCCTGTGCTATAAGGTTACTTGCAGTGAAATCCGCAAATGTACCTATACTTACAAAAAGGTTATTCTATTTACATTGTGTTCGCAGCTTTGTAAAACACTTGTCTGTTATTGTGACTTTGTGGCAGAAGTCTGAAATCTGTGCATCTGATACTTTTTGTGTATGCGTGTTTGTCAGTCTGTGAATGAATGAGAATGTGAGACTGCATCACCTTTAATGTACATGGTTTTTCTTTGGGGCTGTAGAAGAACTTCTTTTTATTGGTGTATATGAGATTGCATGCAAGTTTAAACTTCGTTACCTAAGTGGTGAACTGATCCATGAATGGACCTGTTGCAGCCTTGTAGTAGTTTGCGTAAGAGCACATGCACATCTGGGCTTTTGGTCGATCTGTCGGTAAGAAGGCTCCCTGGCTGTGAAGAAAATACCTTCCTTAACTGTGACAGTTTTGTATATTTTTTCCTCTTGCAGCTAACTTGGTTTTCCTTTCCCATGAATGAGTAAACATTATTCTTGTATCGGATTTGTGTATGGGAAATTGAACTGTTGTTTATAACTGACTATGCCTTCTCATGTTTCCACAGAAGAATGTTTGTTTATTTTGCCCTTAAACTAACAGGGGCCTAAGATGCAGTCTCTATCTCGGTAGACTCTTTGTCTGAGTAGAAACATGCACATTTTTCTAATTCAGACTGTACTTGAACCAGCATGGAAACTGTTGTTTGCCTTACTTGAGATAAACATATCGTAAATGGACTATGAAAAGAGAAGAAATATATTTACTTGTTTTTTCTGAATTTGTTGTCTATGGTAGTGCACTAATAGCAATAGTAAATTTATGAAATAAAAGGAGAAGGAGCTTAGTAATGGGCTGAAAAAAATATGTCTTTGAATATATTTCTGCTTCAGCTCTTGGCAGACACCACTGTAGACCAAAGGCAGCAGAAACACAGTGGTACAAGTGACACAGAAATGCCTCGGATTCAGTTAGAGAGCACTACAAGGGTGTATCATTATGAAAATAGATCAATGTACAGAAATGTAGTCAAATGTTTCTGGAGGAAATTAGGACAACAAACATAGACACAGACATGTTCAGTGCATAAAAGTTATAGGTAATAGACGACAGTTGGGTACATGCGAGAGTGAGAGGAATTTAAAGTCATCCAGTTCAGAAAGAAAGTGTTATGAATTACCATGAATTGAGAGGGTTGAGCGCTCTTAAAATTAATGGGATCATTGCACAGGAAGGCCATGTTATGTGATACATAATGTTTCTTTTACTGCAGTACATCATAATTGCTGAGAAAGAATTCTGCTCAGGCCTGATTTGGGGGGGGGGGGGGCAGTACCATCATCATAATCTTTCGGCTGTTCCCATTAGGGGTCGCCACAGCAGATCACCTGTTTCCATTTCTTCCTGTCCTCTGCATCTTGCTCTGTCACACCAACCACCTGCATGTCCTATCACGAAATCCATAAACCTTATCTTAGGCCTTCCTCTTTTCCTGTTGCCTGGTAGCTTCATCCTTAGCATCTTTTTCCCAATATACTCAGTATTTTTATTTATGAAATTTAAAAGTAAAATGCAATTGGAAAGCTGGAGACATTTTAATAAACAAAATTAGTTAGTACCTTTGTCCAACCCATAAAATCGTTTGACCATTAAAGATGATTTTCAGCATTTCAGAGTTTTATTTTTGATTTATCAGTATAAAGTCTTACAGTATGACTTTGAGGCTAGGTTTATTTTAGTCACTAATGGAATGTAATACATTTCTTTTATTGAGATGCAGCACAATTTATGAGATAAGAATTCTGCATGAGTTTGTCATGTGTGCTATCAAAGTACTTTGTTTACTTATTTATTGTTTGCCCCCAACACACACACACACACACACACACACACACACACACACACACACACAGAATTCCACACTCATTTTATTGTATTTTACCAATGTGCTTGTCAGAAAAAATGCACTGTGTAAACTACTAGGTGTATATTGCTGTAGTTTTGTCACATCAATCAATTTGCAGTTCAAGATTGTTTTCATAATCAGAGAAATACTAGATAAGACATTAAAATGTCAAGGTGGACCTGTACCTCATTGACATAGCATTCATTAAATATATTTTGAACGTACTGCCACAAGAACAACAACAGCTTGAGGAACATCTTCCTTGTCCTTATTGTAGAGAACAAGCATCAGGTAGCTACTTTACAGTTTGGTGAGCCAAATGAAATCATCATCACTTGTTTGCTTTTTTCCATGTTTGTAAGAAAACAAAAATCTGAACCAAGAGGTATATACCTTTGGCCACACTTAAAATAAGGAAATGCATTTGCCAATTTATGGTTACGTTAGAAAGCTCAGAGCAGAAAATGCTTTTTGGAAAGGTAGTTTTTTTTGGCTAGAAAAGTACTTCCAGGTGCATAACTGATTGATGCATTTGATAGACAGAAAGTGACATTACATTTCTTTATTTGGATGTGATGTATTCTGTATCCCTACTGGACTGCCACTGGGCATGCCATGTATGTTTGCTTTTGCTTGTCTTTACTAAATTGATTGCAGAATGTTTGGTTGACACATTTTCTGTTCATTGTATACACTGATGTCATTAATTTTGTATCAGTGTTTACTGCAATATTCTTAGATTACCAAAGATTATTTTAATACATCTGCTGCTCTTTTTATGTATGTGGGTCTACTTCAGGTGATTGATCATTCAAATGTTCGACTTTCATGTGGCCGAGACCATATGATCGAACATTTAAAAGTTTGAACTTCTAATAAAAACATTAAAACAAAACAAAAAAAGTAACTGAATGCTTTTAGCAGGGCAGCAAACCCCCCTGCACCCCCACACCCCCTGCTGTTTAAATATACCAACTCCAAGATCAAACTATAGTGCGGAAGAGGGAAATCTTCCCACTCCGTGCTGTATAAAGAGCTCTGTTAAGATCGTTCAAACTTTTAAAAGTTCGATCATATGGTCTCAGCCATATGAAAGTCAAACATTTGAATGTTCGATCATATGGAGGGGACCCATGTATGTATGCGTATACACATGTTGATATTTATATGTTTATATGTGTGATATATATTGCGTTTGCTTCTGTTGTTTTTACTTGGATTATGTATCTCAAATGAAGTACTGAAGATCAGAGTACAACAGCATAACTGGAGTGCGTGTCATTTTGTTCGGTTCTTGCTTAATTACTTTTGTCAGACCTCAGTCTTCCATTTTAAGTGACATAGCAGTCTGGGTATCTTCTTTATAAACTAATGTCTGTCTCTGTGGGAATTACAGTGTGGGCATTCTTGTTTCCAAGTCTTTAGTGATCTAGATATTTTTTTCTCTGTCTTCCGCTTTAAATAAGTTCTGCATTGTTGTACATCCCAATCAGAAAAATAAAAATAAGTAGCTAAATCAACCCTCTTAATGTGTCCTCTCTATGCTCATTTTCTTAGTGAGAAAGTATGACACCTATAAAGAATTTTTTTTCTTACATTAAAAAAATTAGATTTTACCTAGCAAACTTGTCGGGATTGAGTGTGGGATACTGAGAATATGCTGAAAGGCATAAGGAAATCTAAAAAGCATTTATCAGCAAGATGGACTTGAACAGTCATGAAGTCATGCAGCTAATGTACAGCTGTCCTGATTTACTGTTACCTGAAAGTGCAGTGCAGTGGATATTAAAACATTAAAAACAATTAAATGTAATCCTACTTGAAACTGTGGAGACAAGTTGGTTTAAAGGTATGTGGTAGGGGGGTCTATATCACATCAGTGAACGCTGATATATTGAACTTCAAAGTCCGAAAGTTGAAAACAGCGAAGGAACAGATCAGCGAAATTTTTCACAGGGAAGAACTTTGCTGGGTCATTCTCCGGGCTTTGCTGTTTTCTCCACTGTGGTGCGATCTCAGAGTTGGTATATATAAGTTGGGGTGGTGGGTGAAGACCCCCACTTAATTTTGATTGTGTACTCTTTTTTTGCACGCACGTGTGTGTGCGTGTGTATGTGTCTGCATGTATGTGTGCGTGCATGCGTGTGTGTATGTGTGTTTCTGAACAGTATTATAGGCTCTTGTTTGGTCTGCTGAACACCATAGAGAAGGGATATTACGAAGCATACAGAACCACATTTTCTGTGCCAGGTAATGACAATGATCCCCAGCTCATGCCTTTATCTTCCTGTGTCGTCATATGATGGAAATGACACTGAAAAAGAATAGACACATGGAGGATGGGAGTCTGTGCTTGCATGGATAGGAAGAAAGATGCTGTGTCTACCAGTGTAAACTTTGTAATAGTCAGAGACTTTTAGTGTGCACAGTTGATATGGTAGGTGACAAACAGAGAAAATATGTGGATAGATGTATTTTGCCCTTTTTCCAAAAGGCGTAATACTTGACAGAAGTCCGCTTGGGCTTGATGGTAGACTAGATGTTCATTTCTAAAATGACAAGAAGTTATGAAATTATGTGAAATATGGATAATTACAGTCACAGTCTAAGTCAGATAGAGGTCAAGTGCTGTACCTGAACTGGGATGTTTAACCAAAACTTTGGTTAGAGATAGATGAGTGACCAGACCTCTGTCTACATCATGGGGAATTGCTAGTTGCATAGTCTAACATGGATGCTGGACATAGGTGTCACACAGCTGCTGAGTGGTAATCAGTTTAATTTAAGAGGAGTGGAGAATTTTGGGGGAATACCATAAAGGATAAAATGGAAGATAGTACTATAAAGGAAGTCACTTGATATGCTGGTGCAATGTACAGCTCCAAAACTGATGGAGCTTTCGGGATGTTAACCAGGGCAACTAAGGGCACTGTCACAGCAAATGGATGAAAGTAATGTTGTGAGCTAAGAATTAGTATATCCATCCATTCTCTAAACTGCTTGTCTTGGTTTCATAGGTTTATAGACAAGTACTTGGTTAGCTGCCCTTGCGGGCCATTTTAAACATAGCCAGTTTCCCTTTTTGTACTCAAAATAACCTGTCCCATTTGTTTATAGAGTAGCCTTACCTATCCATGGTAAGTAATTATATATTACCCCTAATGAGAATAACTGGGATCATAACCTAGATAATTTGAGAGGACCAATGCATAGGATAAAACATTTAAGGGCTGCCTCTGTCTATTAGTAGTAGAGGGGCAGTCCTAGGGTACATTTTCTATTTCCCATTGATAGATCTAAGTTGTGCTTGAAATTGGTCAGGGATGAATGTTGTATATAGATGGAGAGTCTGTTCCACAGCAGCAGTATCGTCTGTGAACTATACCTGTCCCTACAAACATTTTTGTTGATGCTGTAGAAGAGGTTTAGATACTTAGAAAAGAGTTTCTAATGCCATTTGACTTGCTGATGTGCAGTAAACCCATTAGTAATTTTGTGGTTATAGCTCTCGTGGTAACAAGCGGAGAAGAACATACCAGACCTCCCTATCCCTGCAACAGTCTGCAGCTCATTTAGTTTGATTGCCATACATTTACAGACAAACTGAGATATGATCCCTCCAACATGTCCAGGATTGGCACTGAAAGCAGCTGCCAGAAGGCTGAGCATAGTAGGCCTTCCGTGGGTGACTCTTGATGGTCATCTTTACAAACTGCCCAAACTAACTCAACACAGAGTGATTGCTGAGCTTCTCACTCTTTAGTCGAAAGCATGCCTAGCTGCTCTACAGTGAACTTCATTTCTGTCAGATACGTCTGTGATCATCCTTTTACCTCTCAACCTGTTAGTGCAAAAAAATCTGGACAAAGCCTGGCAAAATAGGGGACAAAGGCCCAACCAAAAATAGGATTATATTTTAAATATTGCTCTTATAAACTTAGAAAGTTGCTAGATTAACAGGGTTTGTGTTGACATGCATTTTCTGAAGGATTTGAAGTCTGAAACTGAAATGTATGTCATTATTTAGTGACTTCAATCCTCACACCCCAGTGATTTGCTGGAAAACCACAAATTTTATGAGGAATAGACCAAAAATATGAGGAAAAAAATTTGGACATTCCATTAAAATCTGGACAGTTGACATGTCTGTTCATCCTCTCTGTCATCACCCAATGCCTGTTGCCAGGGTTAAGGACAAGGAAAGAGAATGACAAGTAAACCAAGGGCTTCATCTTGTGACTCAGTGTGAGTCAGCTCTTGCTTCCCCCACCACAGGCCTGTGGTACTGCTGCTGTTAACACCAGCTGGTCTGACTCCAGTCCCTTCTGTCTACACTTGTGTGCAAAACCCTAGAATACTTAAACAATTTTTCCTTTTCCGTCTTGCAGTCGTATTGAGACAGCATTCTTGTTTATTAGCACAGATTCCCCAAATGAATAGCATCAAGCCAGGTGCTTGTGACTGTCTCCACACCTGCCCAGGGCTGTGACTGAGGGTCATTTCCAAAGTAGGAGAAAGACTATCCTTGTACAAGAAGTCTGTTTTGACATCTACTGCTGCATGTAGATGAGAGTCCACTTAGCTAGTACTTTTCTCTGTCTCTCTCTCTCATTTTCCTTCCCCGTTATCCTCATTGAATGTATTATATTGTAAATGTTATTTTACTGTATAGTTTATAAGGGATTAACGTACCTCAGATATTGCAAAGGGAACTACCACATATATTCATTATTTCAACCCAAGCTGTATATATTGTCATCCTTTTATTTTTCTTTTTCCTAGTTTGTATTCATAGACTAAATCTGGATAATTTGATAGATGAGGTCAGTATTGTACTCTGGGTGATAAATGCCAGTAAATAAATAAACGTGCAACCCCTACACAAACATTATGTGTTTTCAAAGCAGTTAAATGGCATCCCATGTTCCAGCAATCCACATCCATTGTCAGGATCTCATCTGTTTTAGTCCATCCTATTTGTGGATGCTACTTGAGTGGAATCACCCTGACGCTCACCCTTTACCATGTAGATGTCAAGCCTGGAGGGCAGCTTCATGCAGAATTTTTGGTTGAATCTCACAAGGCTAGCTGGTCACCACCCACCAGGCAGAGACAACAGAGAATAACACCCCATTGGGCATGTCTCCAGAATGGGTCGTGGCATCCCTTTTCTGGGGTAAGTTTTCAGATTCTTTACCTGAAGCAACATGAAGGGCATTCTGGTTCACAATTTGTCTGGCCTCTTCTGTTCGACTAGTTTGCAAAAGGTGACTATAGAAAGACCATAAAGCTTCAGGCAAAATAGCTGTTAAGGGTCACAAGAGCACACAGACCTAGTCCAGGTAATGACAGTCACTAGTGGGGTATGAGCAATTTCTCAGTTTATTTGAGTGGAAACTTTTATTTTTTTAAGACAGTGAAGATGTTTGTCCTGTAGCTTGAAAAGCTGGAATTATAAATAATTTCATTGTTCAGCACTCAGCACTAATTCTGAACTAAATAGTACAGCTACGTTGTGACTCCCCTGCACTGCCCCAGTAATCAAGCAGCCTTAATCCTCACCATTAACACCACTGAGGGACGTGCACATTGGGAGGATGACAAGTACACACACAGTAAAGTACAGTTTCCCTTGAGAGCACACAGAGATCACAATCTGATGCTGGTTTCTCTCTCTTTCATCAGATCCCCAATAAGACTCCTCAGCTGGCACAGCTATAGAGTTAAGATCTCAGCTGAGTGGTCAAGGCAAAACCTCCAGCACCCTCTCTGTCCAACCTGTGCTTCGTGTCCCTGCCCAAGTAGCTGACACACACACACTTTGAGATTTGATTTATATACAAACACACAGACACTCCTGGGGAAGGCTGGCACAGGTTTATTAGCTATGCCCCCTTCTGCCCAGACTGTAAGGTAGAAATCACTGCCACCAACCACCCTTACTTATCAGCTACTATAAGGCCCTTCCCAAAGGATGTCCAACTGTACTGTGTAATGTTACTATTATCCAAATGGTAAGTGTGACCAAAACTTTTAAGGCTATTTAGGAGTGGCCTATACAGTGTCACCAAATACATATGCAAGTACTCTCCAAGCTTAATTATCTCTAAACAATCTAGCCACAATTAAAAGGTTTTAATATATTTTATAGCGAATAATAAAAGAACAAGACAATACTCAATAACTCAACACAGTGACGACATAGTTCAGAATCACAGGAAATACTTTAAAATGACATTACAGAACAGTCTCACATAAATACAGAAAACATCTAAACTACTCTTTGCTGTATTCCTATCTATATCTAAGAGATACTATGCCCTAAATTACTTACTTACAGAGTCAAACAAGTACCGATGAGAAGTGCTGATGAGAGAATGTTTCTAGGTCCAAAGACAAATACGACATGCACAGACTCTCTCTCTGAGATAGTTCTTAAATTACTATCAAACATTTCTGCTGGATTATCTCAGATTACATCATTCTTTGACATCTCTGCCTTCAGTTCCCAGGCTAACAAACTTAAAATTTAGCACCTCTGTGTCAAAAATACTTCTCTCAGAAATTTGCCTGGAACTGAAAGTCGTGAAACAGTTACACACTTTTACCTTTGAAACCTGTAATTATTTCTGTTTCCAGACAATAGAAAGAATTTCTAGCTGCAGATATTCTGTCTCCTAGCTAAAATAAGCACCATCGTAAACAATGTACTTATTTTCTTAGAGTTTGCAAGTTAACTCTGTTCTTCTCCAGTAGGGTACACTGTGGTTACATTCTTGAAGCTCAGCACATCATACAGTTTTTTAACATTTGTAGTACAAGTATACAATTCAGATTACTATTCACAAATAACATAATTATTTACAAAATTCTAGCTTGCAGGACTGGCAGCCTTCACATACATTACTGAGTATTAATACTGCATCTGGAGTATTTTGTTATTTGTATCATTTTAGAGTACTTATTACATGATTAGAATGGATCTTAACCTTAAACTGTCACTGCCTTTATGTGTAACTATGCCTGTGCATTTACTTTTTTGTTTTAACTCAGCATTAATAAGATTATTAGCTAATTGTGGAGCAGGCTTGTAACTGAAGCTGTAGGAAGTGTAGTCCATTGCCTCTGCTGCACAGAAGTCTCTGTGTGTGTGTGTGCACGCAGCACATGTACCTGTGTGTGTGTGTGGGTGGGTGTGGGTGGGTGGGTGGGTGTGTGCAACACATGTATATTTGTGTGGGTGAGTGTAGCACATGTACCTTTGTGTGTGTGGGTGAGTGTAGGTGTGTGCAGCACATGTACCTTTGGGTGTGTGTGTGTGGGGGTGCTGTGCAGCACATGTACATTAGTGTGTGTGGTTGAGTGCAGCACATCTGCCTTTGTGTTTGTGGGTGTATGCAGCACACAGATGTTTGTGTGTATTTTCTTTGTCTGACATGCTGTTTGTAACATTATTAAATTATGTGAAGCAGCAGCAGCTGCCCGTGTCCCTCAGGCTACACAAGTCTAATTGTCATTTAGCTTGTCTCTTATGTAAACCATTTGTGATGCTGCCATAAAAGTAAAGGGATTATTAAACACTGTAGAATGTTTGAAAATATAACCATTAGTGATGCTGCTGTAAAAGTAAAGGGATTATTAAACACTGTAGAATGTTTGAAAATATAACCATTAGTGATGCTGCTGTAAAAGTAAAGGGATTATTAAACACTGTAGAATGTTTGAAAATATAACCATTAGTGATGCTGCTGTAAAAGTAAAGGGATTATTAAACACTGTAGAATGTTTGAAAATATAACCATTAGTGATGCTGCTGTAAAAGTAAAGGGATTATTAAACACTGTAGAATGTTTGAAAATATAACCATTAGTGATGCTGCTGTAAAAGTAAAGGGATTATTAAACACTGTAGAATGTTTGAAAATATAACCATTAGTGATGTTGCTGTAAAAGCAAACGGTGCAGGTTGCTTTATACTGCTTTGTTTTTCTTAGTCCTATGCAGGCTTTTGCTTATCAGTGTAGCTTCTGGTTTTCACAGAGTAACTACCCCCACAGAAATAAAAGAAAAAAATGTGTATCTAGCTTTTCTGTCTTGGAGAAACGGTATGTGTGTGTGTGTATATCCATATATTTTGTGGGGGGGGGGGGGGGTTGCTTACTTGCTGGTAATATCGGGAAGTTTGCTTCTTTGAGTTATAACCTCCCAAGATTTTAGAAGTTTTTGATCCAGTAATTGTGTTAATTAAATGATAAATAATTATTCATACTAAAACCTTTTGCTTGATAGTAGCTTTATGACTTGAAATGTTACATCTTGAGACCTATATGAGTAAAGTAATCAGCTGTATTGATTTAAGGTAAGACAGCGCTCCATCTTCGGTAACCTTTAGGACTGTATGCTGAGGGCATTAAAGATCATGTGCAGATATACAATCTTATCTCTGCAAATGCCCTTTAAACATATTCCCTGGTAGGATCTTCCTGACTGTAGAGGAGTCTCCAGAGAAAAAAATCCCATATCAACTTTTTTTTAATGTTTTGAACAAAAAATGGCAGTTTCTGCAAGCTTGTGGGATGCAGCTTAAATGCCTTTTGAGACTTCTGTCCTCGTGTTGAGCACTTTGATGCTGGGTTCTCAGGACCAGAAATACACTGCATCCTTAGCACATAAAAACATTTGAAACAAAACAGCAGTTACAGGAAAGACTGCTTAAATAAAGTAATATTTAATGTATATATTAGTTGTTCGTTAAATATGAATTAATTCAGAGTGTTCATATGTAGCTGAGCTTTCCTTTCATGGATTTCCTTTCCTTATTCCAAAGACAACCCAAAGCACAAGGTCAGCAGTAACATGAAAAAAAAATACATACCCATTTCCCATTTGAAACTATCTTCTCCCTTAGTGTTGTAGAGAAATATGTATGTGTCATTTCAGTAAATGGTAGCAATTCATAACATTAAGCAGTTAGGAATAACTTATTCTTAACAAGTGTCACACCATGTTACATGAAAGCCAAGAGAGGAAAACACCCACCCTCAAAAAGCCAAGAGAGGAAAACATCCACCCTCAGGGTCATGTCACTAAGTCACATCCTACATAGCCTGTTAGTTGGAAAGGGTAAAACTACAAATGTGATGGCACTTTTTTTCTTAGTCATATTTTCAAATAAAATAATTGGAGAGAATTCACAAAGCCATCTTGACATGTGCACCATCCACTATGTATAGGTTGCTGTACCCCACTGGACTTAATCAGGGGCACCAACACAGTGTTGCATGGTACTAATGTAGCAGGAAGACCTGTAGCACTGTGTAGAGCATGACTCTGCAGCCATGCTGAATGCTAATAAGGCGGTCCAGAGGATAGGCAAATGCTAACTAGCCATGTGCTGTCTCCCATGGAACCACCTCTGGGAAGGGCATCTATGTGCCAAGCAGTTCAGGAAATCTCTCAGCCATGTAGCTCTCCCCATCATGCCATAGTAGTGAAGAGGGCCAAAAGGCAGTGTTCAACTACCTAACATGACAGTCGTGTTGGGAAGGGGAAGGCACTAAACACCGTGGACTTCTCTACCATTAGGTGCCATAACTGGGTTGCCACCTTTTCAAATGCCCAAAGTGTAAAGGACTAAACTTCATTTTTTGCCCCCCAAAAAGCTCATCCTTGTAGCATTTGATTGGCTTATGCTGTTTCATATAGCCTTTATTCTTTTCAAGATAATTCTTTAAGTGTCTATGCAAAACTGAAACTGTGGCTGCAACTGTAGAGAATGCATCATAGAAGCACTTTAAGGCATGTTTTGTGACCTGAGATACAGGTGAAAGCATGTTATTCAGGGAGGATTTGGAATCTGATGCAGGCAGGTTAGTAATTGTGTTGCATTTCTGCAAACGTAGCACGGAAGTATTTAGCCATATGTTCGTGACAGTTTATAGCTCTGAAGAGGGTGAGAAAGTGTGGGCATTCTTATCTTACTTATCTAACGCCCTGCTGGCTTCCTCACTGTGAATGTTTTAAGAGACCAACGGCTTGGAAGCTCCATCCTTATTGATAGATTTGAAAGTAGGATTTGCCAAAGGATTTTGGAAGATGTATTCATGGGACTTGGGCAACTTTTATAAAGCCTGTCAGGCTTCTTTCTATGGTGCAGGTATTGCTAGGGGTTTGGGAGAATCAACATTAAGAAGGTCATAATACCTCTTCTGGGTTTCTGAAATCTCTTTTCCCACACAATTTAAACAGATTCTTAATTTTGGAAATGGTGTTTGAAAATTTCTCAGCTTGATATTCAGAAGAGATGTTTTCCTCAAATTCTGACTCATAAAGTACTGGAGGGAGACCTGAGACACATAATCTAACTCTTCCTCTTCTGAGACTGAAAGAAGCTCTTTTGTTGCAGAGGGGGGACCTCTTTCTCTTAGACTGAGAGGAAACTGGTGTTGAGGACTGTACAGACTGAAACGCTGTAGAAACTGTTTTACAAAACTGTCCCATCCATCTTGGAACTCCCTGGGCACTAATTGGAGTGAAAGGGGAAGAAGTGTGCTTAGTCTTTTGAGTTGTTTTTCTTGAAAGTGTCCACCTTGATTGTTGGAATGAATCGGACTTCCAGGCATCCTCTATAAGGCCTGAGTTATACCATTCATCTCTTTGTACAAAAGAAACTGGTCTTCTGCCTTCTTTGCAAATGCTTGACATCCAGTCTAGTGGATATGCCTGATTCTAGACCCATAGCAGATTTCCATAGAGGAACACCAGATGAATCAGGACTGTCCCATGGTGGCCACATCGGATTCATTAGTCCCAGACGGGGAAAGCAAGGTCAAAAGAAAGGTTCCTTTTGTACCCTCATTATTAGTTTTCTTTTTCTTAGCCTGAAGAGGGACTTCTGATAAAGAGAAGGCAGTAGCCACAGGAGACTGATCAGGGATCTTGACATCAGTTTTTAACAAAAAAAAAAATCCTTTTGAAAAGTCAACAAACAACAAACAACCCTCTGGCTGAATTAAATTCATTGAAGAACACATTGTTTGAACCAGGAGGTAAAACCTGAAAAAAAAACTTTTTTTGCAGGGGTAGTAAGTTCCCCTGGTACCAACCCCCTAATGCACGTAGAATCCCTTGCTTGAACTGCAGGGGGTACTCTTGTTCGTCACACTTACTCCAGAGCTGCAGAACAGTAGCAAACTAAATATTGTCTAAAGGACAAAACAACTTAAATATCAAGACCTCCAACCCCTCTCCAATAAAAACTGCAGGTTTATACTTTTCTCGCATAAAAATGAGCATCTGTGTATCACACCCCAGTAAGCTAACTGTCTCAGCCTTCTGCTATATTTTGTCTTGTGCACAAAGCCATACACTGACTCTAACCCTCCTTTCAGTCAGCCATCAAAATCATCTGTTAATAACTCTGCTTCCAAGCCAACAACACCCCTGATTTTGCTATACCTCCAGTTTATCAACTACTGACCACAGATTTTCCATACTGGCACCAAAACTGTGGGGCAGCCTTCCTGCAAAAGTTTATAACATATCTATTTGCACTATATTCAGAAAAAAAACTGCTTGTTTTAATAACCAAAAGAGCAGTCTGCACCTGTTACAGATACCTGTAACATAATTTAACCTGACTAGCTCTTTCAGATGGATTTCTTCCAGTCTGTGTGCACAACTAAATACATATTTTGTTTAAGCTCTAACCCTTTTTATTTAATCGCAACTACGCTTGTCCCACAGCTCCTTACTAACCTCAAATTACAATCACTGTATAGCTTTCCAGTACCTGTACATATGTATACAGTGCTGCCACTTGTATATTTTTGACTAGTGACTTGTACTGTTTTCAAATCTACATCAGTGACTTCATTATTGCACCTTCCTAAATCTTCAGTGTACGGCTAAACTAAGCCTATTTTACTGAATTGTTTTATATATTCTTTTTGTACATGCTGCTATTTCTTTGGCTGTATTTTGATGTGTATTTAATTACATTTGAAGTCTCTTGTCTTTTCCCGGTTAGGGGTCACCACAGCGGAACTCTGGTCTGCTAATGATTGGCAGTGGATTTTTACAGTGCCGAGGTGTAGCCCAACCTTCAAGGAAAGCACACACATTCACGCACGCACCTACCTGCATGTCTTTAAAAGTCACTCAACCACGGGGAGAACATGCAGACTCCACACACAAGGTGCTCCAGCAGAGAATCAAACCAGAGAAACTCTTGTGAGGCGACAGCGCTAACTGCTGCACCCCTGCGGCATATTTAATTACATTTGAAGTCATTGTGTAAATTGTAAAATCTCGTTAGGTTTCTGCTCTAACTCCTGCATTGCAGCTGCAATTGTCGTTTGTGAATCAGTCCACTGCCCCACTCAATAAACAAATAACAAGCATGTTCACATGAATTGTCATGCATACAAATGCTGTTTTTTTTTCTTTTGTACATGTGAATGTAAAAAATTGGTTTTAAAACTCACGTTGAGCAAGTGCGTCCCAGTGTCCTGAATTATTTATCATGTGCCAACAGGATGTACTTGTGTCATTGTTTGTGTAAGCGCTAACAAAAGTTAACTGCATTGTCTAAACACACACTAAGCAATTAGGCAATTACTAGCCTTTTAAGCTGCCCAGTTGCTTTCCCTAATTGCTTTTTAATGTTGTTTAGACATTCAAATTAATCCTGATTAACTCTTACCTGAACTTTGATGCAAGTGCTTCCTGCCCACACAGGATAATTAATTCAGGACATTGGAGGTGTTGCTGTAAGACTTAACGTTCAGCGAGCATTTTAATTTTTACTGTAGCAGGTGGACTTCTTGATTTATGTGCATTCGTAAAGATGCACACAAACAATTTTTTCCTTCAGCTTTGAACTTGATTTTTAAATTCATTGTTCAAAAGTTACAAATGATGCAGAAATTACTTCTTTCAAGTAAAAATCGAGAGGTCGAAGAGCTGAAAATACCAGGACATTGCTAGTAAAATTTAACATTAATTAATACAAGAACAGCAACATTCTTTTCAGGTGCAGATAACATGCACAAATCTGTTTTCTCACTCAGCTGTTACATTTGCAAAGTAGCTCATTCCCCATCTGCAATACACTACTTCAGCGTTATAGATGATAGTTGATGACATATGGGGTAGGATTTGCACTGAACATGAATGACAGGAGCTGCATTTCTGACAGTACTTTTATTTCCAGTTAGAAGTTAAGTGAATTAAGTATCCCACTGCAGATCTGTTGTTAGGATTATGGAAAAGCATTCTGACATGAGCAGTGTGTATAACAAAAGGCACTAGTTCATGTAGTCGTGTTACAATTAAGACTTAACTACTCAGAGAGCATCCACGCACACTCATGTAACCAATGTAATTAACCCAGATGTTCTTCGTTCCCCATTGCTGCAGTCCTTACTATTGGGTATAGTCCGCGTCCAGTCGGCCCGAATACCAGAGTATAAGGCTGACGTCGGTCAGGGCGCATTAGACTGACGTCAGTACGTCAGGGTACTAATGCGCATGACCGACGTCATATCCTCAGTCTTTTTTGCCGCATGGTCCGATGCAGAAGCAGTTTTGCGAGTGCAGGTTGGCGTTCTGAAATATTTCCGAATCCGGAGTTTCAGACCGAAACAGAGTTGGCTAAGTACCCCGTTGGGGAACATTTTGGTTTTTTCTTGCCTCAGTATTTAACCGGATGTCAGAAAAAGTGAATAACTGTATTTCTTGTGGGAAACAGATACCTCATAGGGATTACCATACCTTGTGTATACCTTGTTTAGGGCCTGAGCACGACGTTGTTGGTTGCCGCTCTTGTGCTAGGTTTAACAAACGCACTATTAAGAGGAGGTTAGACTGTGCCAGGTTAGTGTTTGGGAAGCGTTGCAATTATAAAATGCCGTCGGATGCTCCGGCCGCTTCGTCAAGAAGCGCAAGGACAAAACAGCGAAGCCTAGGGTTGATGAACCGGCAGTCCTGGACGTCGGTTCTTTAGAAGGCTCAGTGGAGCCAGAGGTTTTGCCAGGAGTTTCCATGGAGTCTCAGGCAGAAACTTTACTGTTACAGGATGTGCCTTCTCAGGAGGTAGGCCAGGCTGAGGGGGCTTCTCAGGTAACTGTTCTTCCCTCTCTTCCCAAGGTAGTTAGAGCCTCTCCTTCTGTTGCCAAAACTTCTTTGAGAGGTAGGCCTAGTTCAGCTTCAGTGGGGGCTTCTCCTAGCATTTCGGGTTCTGTACCTAAGAAACATATGCTTAAAATGGCAGAAGATTTGATTACTATGATTAGAGGTTCTATGCCCCCGCCTGATAAGAGGCCTAGGGTGGAACCGAGTTTGATAGTTTTGAACAGTGTTCAGAGGCTTCAGAGTCTTCTGCAGAAGACTTGCAGGAGTATCCTACTTATTCTGATTCTGATGTGGATGATTCCACTCCTACAGCTTCTCCTCCTGAGGATTTCTCATTTTCAGAGACTCTGCATTCCATGAGGGAGCACTTTCAATGGGAAGGCCAGGATTACTCTGATTCCAGGAAAAGGCTTAGGAATTCTTGTTTTACCCCAGCATAGGCCCTTAGCTATTCCTCCTGTGTTGAATGTGGTGGAAGATGTTTTGCAGAGGCTTCACTGAACCCTGACTCTTTGCCTCCTGCTCCTGTTAAGCCTGATAGGTATTATAGGGTGCCCGAAGCTCATAAGTATTTGTTTAAGAGTCCTAGGGCGGACCCAGAAACTATTTCTCAAGGGCCTAAAGGTGTTAAGGCCTCTGTGGTTAAAAATCCTGTTCCCACTGATAAAGAGGCAAGGGCTTTGGATAGGTGGGGAAAGAAAGTGTATACTTCTTCCACTCTAGCCATGAGAGCGTTGAATTGTCAGTTTCACATGCTAAAATATCAGAATTATCTCCTTTCACAATTAAAATCTAAGGTGGATGCTTTGGCGGAAGGTATTGAGTGTAAAGAGTTGCTGGATTTGGTTCATGTGTCTGAACAAGTGGGTAAGCATTCCTTGCAATGTGGTTTTGATGCTGTACAGGCCTCCTCGAGGGTGGCTGCTACTAGTTCTGTTCTTCGCAGGCATGCCTGGTTGAAGGATCAGAATTTAGCTGAGCATGTTAAGACAAGGATTTTGGATGCTCCTTTACAGTCTGATGTGTTGTTTGGATCGCCTGTGGAAGCAGTTTTAAAGAAAATGGAAGACAAAGCTAAGTCTATGCAAACTGTTAAAGATTTTTGCAGGTGCAGCCACCGAACTTTAGTAGAAATTGGCCTGCTAAGGGGTGCACATATCCTGCTTATGATTCCCAGTCTAGGGGTAGGTCTAGGCGTGGTAGGGGCAGGGCCAAGGTTCTTTTAGGCCTAGAACAGGGAGTTCACCTGCTCAGACTTCTGGTGAGGGCAGGGGTCAGTCCTTTCGTAAACAGACCCAATGACCTGTCTTTTCAGCTGCCAGTAGATTCTCGTCTGGCAGCTCCTTTGGGAGGAAGACTGTCTCTTTTCAAAGAAAATTGGGATTTAATTACTCAAGACAAATGGGTGTTGGATATCATTCACCACGGTTACAGATTTTATTTCCATACAATGCCCCCTTTCAAAGGCATGCCAGACGTTCCTCCTCCACAAAGAAAGGAGGCTCACAACACAAGCAAGTTTCTCAGTTACTCCGGATGGGGGCCATTCAGCCAGTCCCTGTATCAGAAAGGGGCCTAGGATTTTATTCTCGCCTGTTCCTAGTACCAAAGAAGGGGAACACGTGGAGACCAATTTTGGATTTATCTCTCCTCAACACTTTTCTGGACATTCCCAAGTTCAAGATGTTGACGTTACAACAGCTTTTACCTCTGCTGGGCAAAGATCACTGGATGGTAACTTTAGATCTCAAGGAAGCTTACCTTCATGTGCCTATAAGGCTAAGTTGCAGGAAGTATCTGCGGTTTCGAGCTGGAAATTCTCATTATCAGTTCTCTGCATTGCCCTTTGGCTTATCTACTGCGCCCAGAGTATTCACAAAGGTTCTGGCTCCAGTGATAGCTTACTTCAGGCTTCAAGGAATTCAAATCTATCCTTACTTGGACGACTGCCTGATTCTGGCTCAAGAAAAGGAAGACCTTCTACAACATCTGGAATATGTTATAGCAGTGCTAAGATGCCTAGGGTATTCTGTGAGCGAAATAAAGTCCAGTCTAGTACCCTCTCAAGACATGTGCTTTCTGGGTGTGAGACTGAATACAGCAGCCCAGATGGCCTTTTAACCCCGGACAAACAAAAGAGTCTGTCACTTTACTTCCATCAACTATCTCATCAGTCCGTGCTGACTGCAAGGACAGTCCTTCAAGCATTAGGGTTCATGGCATCTTGTATTCTGGTGCTTCCCAATGCCAAACTGCATATGAGGAAGCTACAATGGTATCTCAAAATGTATGGACACAGCACTGCCAGGATTTGGACACTGTCATTCAAATAATACCTTGCCTTCAAAAAGAATTTTTGTGGTGGGCTCAGGAATGTCACCTAAACAAGGGACTCTCTGTGACCCGGCCAGAGGCGAGTCAGATTTTAACGACAGATGCCTCGGACATTGCTTGGGAGCTCATCTAAATGGAAAGTGGATACAAGACAAGTGGCCTGCCAGACTACAGCATCTACATATCAACATGAAGGAGATGTTAGCAGTCCAGTTTGCATTAATGGCTTTCAAGGAGTTACTTCTTCCAGGGCAGGTGTTGATTCTAACAGACAACACAACTGTCATGTGGTACATCAACAAACAAGGGGAACACATTCTTATCCTCTATGCAGGCAAGCAATGATTTTATGGGAGGCTGCGCTAAGCTTGCAACTAACTCTTCAGGCAAGGTTTCTGCCAGGAGCACAGAACTCCTTAGCAGATGTGTTAAGCAGACAAATCATGGATCCCCACGAGTGGAAACTGGATCTTCATGCATTTCAAAATTGACAGTGTCATGGGGACTCAGACATAGATCTGTTCGCTTCTCCACTAAACCACCAGCTGCCACAGTATTGCACAAAGGGGTTTCATCACACAGCTTGGAAAGTGGATGCTCTGTCTTTCAGTTGGAAAAACCTTCATGTGTATGCCTTTCCTCCTCTGCCTCTTCTTCCAAAGGTACTATTAAAGGTCAGACAAGACAGGCCAAGGATGATTTTGATAGCTCCAGATTGGCCTCGGCAACACTGGTACCCACTACTGAGTCTGGTAAGGAAGCCTCCATGGCCTTTACCTCTGATTCCTCATCTGTTATCTCAGAAGGATGGTCATCTGCTCAATGTCAAGCTTCACTCTCTTCATCTAACAGCCTGGCATATTCTGTGTTGAAACACAGCAGGTCTCAACTTCCTCAACAAGTTTTAAATGTGATTATGGAAGCTAGAAGACCTAGTACAAGGAAAGTGTAGCAGAAAAATGGAAGAGATTTTTATTTTGGAGTACAGCAAAGAATTTGCAGGTTTCTGAGCCTAATTTGAGTGTGGCTCTTCAATATCTTACTGAGTTATTGGACAAAGGTTTGTCCTTCTCTTCCATTAAGATTCATGCTGCAGCAATTTCAGCTCACTATGATTGTGACCCACCATTGTTTTCGCACCCTTTGTTCAAGCAGTTTCTTAGAGGGGCAAAGAATATAAGACCCCCACGTAGAGCTCCTACTCCTGCTTGGGATCTCAATTTTGTGTTGGAAAAACTTACTCTACAACCTTTTGAGCCTGCGGCTACTGCTGAATTGAAATACTTGTCATGGAAGACTGCTTTTCTGTTGGCTATTACTTCTGCAAGAAGGGTGTCTGAGTTGCAGGCCCTTATGGCAGTAGAGCCATTTTTGATTTTCCATAAGGATAGGGTATCATTACGTACTAATCCTTCCTTTATGCCTAAGGTGGTTTCTAGTGTGGCTTTAAACCAAACTATTCATTTGCCTACGTTTTATGCAGACCCCCAAAATAAAGGGGAACAGATTTTGCACACTTTAGATGTACACAGGCAATTGCGTTATTATTTAAGCAGGACTAAGGATTTCAGGCAGTCTCAGCAGTTGTTTGTTTCTTTTGCTTTGAGTTCACAGGGCAAGCCTGTGTCAAAACAAACTATTTCTAGGTGGATTGGCTTTTGCATTGCATTTTGTTATTCCCATCATGGCAAGGAGATTCCAGCTGGGATTAGGCCTCATTCCACTAGGGCTACTGCCACTTCAACAGCTTTTCTAAGGGGGGTGGCAACTAAGGATATTTTGGAAGCAGCTACTTGGAGTTCAGTGCATACTTTCTCTAAGCATTATCACCTTCCTATCTACTCTAAGTCTAGGGCTGGTTTTGCCACAGCTGTTTTGCAAGGCATGTTGTCAGCTCCTGCTTCTTTATGATTTGCCAGCCTCCCTTACCTCTGCTTTGGGATTCTACCCAATAGTAAGGACTGCAGCAATGGGGAACGAAGAACATAGTACAGTTTTGTACCTACCATAAATGTAGATGTTAGAGGATCCCCATTGCTGCAGTCCAATCCCTCCCTCCTTCCCTCTGTGTTTAGGGGTGGTTGTGTAGGTGAGGTTACATGCTTATATTTTTGTATATATTCTTGTATATATTGTACATATTTTTGGTGCAGGTATTTTGGGCCTTGTCTTTTTAGGGTCTTCTGACATCTGGGGCAAGAAAAGACTGAGGATATGACGTCGGTCATGCGCATTAGTACCCTGACGTACTGACGTCAGTCTAATGCGCCCTGACCGACGTCAGCCTTATACTCTGGTATTCGGGCCGACTGGACGCGGACTATACCCAATAGTAAGGACTGCAGCAATGGGGATCCTCGAACATCTACATTTATGGTAGGTACAAAACTGTACTTTTTATTACAAAAACTTAATTCCTTTGACCAGTATGCATATACTGAGTCCTTTGTTTTGATTGTTTCGTAACTATGTAGCTGATCCAGATGTTTGGGTTTCAGCAAATAAAGTAGATGCTCACATTTTGCAAGAAGTACGAAGGAAATGGCTACTTGGTAAGTACAGTGGACACATCAGCAAGGTCGGCGATATCTTCCAGGTCTGCACTTACATGGTAGACTTATGAGAAGACATAACCAGAATCAAGCAATGATCTGTATGTCCCAAGGTGCAAACTTGAAGGGACCATCAGTTTATCTTACACTAACAGCGTGGGAGAAATGTGTTTCCTTATAATCTCTACAAGTTTTAAGGCACAACAGAAAACTGCGTATTGTAGAACTTCTCATTTTTCTTCCGTTTCAGAAAGCAGACTGAGAGCTGTGTAAGAATATAACGTCACAGTCACACTCACATAGAAGCACCTTCTGAGTAAATCACTCAAAAACATCGCTTTTCTTAAATGTGCATACGTTAGTATGCTGTGTGCTATGACTGGAGCAGCCTGAGTGTTGTTTACATTGAGCGTAGAATATGAACCATTGTGGAGGTAACATTAAATACCTGTTACACTGGGGGTTAACTGCAACAGGAAATATAAGATGATGATTAGTATCTAGAACAGCATCCTGTTTATAAATGTACTCTACAAGTTTTCTGAAGGTGACCGTTGTGTACGTGTTGATTCAGTAATACTATCATGGTATCAACCTGTGTTGAAGTGACATCTGTATAGCACATTAAACCAGTTACAGCTAGCTATTGTAGGAGATGTTCCTTTTTGAATTTGGTGACTGCATTCGTCGATGTTTGACTTGATTATGCATTTCACAGGAGCTAATACAGACAAAAGCTAAGTCTGTACCTGGACTAGACTAGTTACAGGAAAGGCGGGAAACAAGTGCAAACGCAGTCTTTTGAACCAGAAAGTTGAAAGGGATGGAAAACTACCCAAACGGCCATTAAACTATAATTTCTGGCCCAGAAACCACTCCTGTTGTGGTAGATAGCCTACCTAGTGCTTACCACTCCAACTGATAAGCTATAAGGCTTCCCTCCAACACACAAAAACTTGGGGGCTCAGAAGCTTACCAACAGTCCTGGATGCAGCAAATTTGTATTTGGACTAGACTAGTTAAAGGAAAGGCAGGAAACAAGCACAAATGCAGGCTTTTAAACCAGAAAGTTGAAAGAGATGGAAAAACTGCCCAAATCGTCAATAAACTACAATATCTGGGCCAAAAAACACTCCTCTTGTGGTAGATAGGCTACCTAGTACTTACCACTCCCACTGATAAGCTAGAAGGCTTCCCTCCAACACAGAAAGGCTTTGGGGGCTCAGAAGCTTACAAAGAGACCTGGATACAGCAAATCTGTACCTGGACTAAACTAGTTACAGGAAAGGCATGGAACAAATGCAAACACGGGCTTTTAAGCCAGAAAGTTGAAAGAGATGGAAAAACTGTCTAAATTGTCAATAAACTACATTTTCTGGGCCAAAAAACACTCCTCTTGTGGTAGAAAGGCTACCTAGTACTTAACACTCCTACTGATAAGCTAGAAGGCTTCCCTGCAACACACAAAGACTTGGGGGCTCAGAAGCTTACCAACAATCCTGGATATAGCCAGTCTGTATCTGTACTAGACTAGTTACAGGAAAGGCAGGAAACAAGGTTAGAATTTTTTTTTTACAGAAAAACAGCTAAAACAGCAGTAAATACAATTCAAATGCAGTGCAGACTAGCACACTTGAGTGTGTAGCAATATTACGGCAAATACAGTCTAAATAAATGCAATTAAATTAACAAATGATTAAAAACAAGTGCAGAAGGCAGTAAATTAGAAGGCTACTAACCAGCAGTAATAAGGGTGGAGTAAGAGCAACTGAACAGATAACAGCATGCAGAACAGCAACCTACGACAGTTACAGTAGGAACAGCTGAATAAAGTGTGTCTGTATGTAGATATATATATATATATATATATATCTATATCTATATACATATATATATATATATATATATATACATATATATATATACATATACATATATATATATATATATATATATATATATAGATAACT